>NC_079896.1:14350028-14650028 GCF_024868665.1 Triplophysa rosa
CACAGCCAAAAGGCAGAAAAAGTGAAAAGCACTCTGGAGACAAATACAAACAACATTTTTGGTCTTTAGTGGTCCTTTTATTTTGTTCTTTTTTTCTGTTAATTATTAAGAGTTTCAGAAAACATTGTTTGGTCTTATAAGATAAATTACAAAAATGCATGAAAAGTTATAGATGGTTGATTATTTGTCTAGGTAAGTATATTTTTTCATAGATTAAAATAGCTTTTAAAATACGCAAACTGGCAATACTATGTAAAGTGGTTCAAAACATCTCCCTTTAAAACGCTATGGTTAAAGGAATATGACTTGGCCTGAAAAAAAATCAGTAGAAGAATTTTTTTCACTTTAATCCAAGTCTAAATCTACAAACATTTTTTTCATGTATTAAATGTAAAACTCTTAGGCCTGATGGTGTATTGTAGTGTGAAATGTCTCTAATTATTATGCATTTTATTTAACCATATTTTTAACTCTGTATTTGTATGCTTTTATTCTAGAGGCAGTAAGAAGTCCTTCATGTGCACAGATGACTGAGCTGGAGGTCAAAAAAGTTACTAAACTTGGGTTTCATTTAACTGTTTTCATCTTTTACAGTGTTGTTTGTAACTTATTTTCTAATACATATTTGCACATCTGTAAACATACTTTTTGTCTTTAATTTCTCTTGTTTATTCATTCAGTTTTTTATTGGTTTCTGTTATTAAATGTTTTATGCACTAATCTTTTACATTGTTTTAATTTAATCCTTAATATATGAATTTAGTGCTTAGTTTATTGTTGCTGTGTTTTTTGTATTGTGTTACTATTTACAGTATGTGTTGCTTTTAGTTTATTGTTGACATTATTTGTTGCGTAGTTTCCATTGTATTTTTATGTTTCTGTTGATTGTGTGACTTTGTTTTTGTTGCTTTTTTCTGTTGTCTAAATGTTAGTGTGATTGTTTTTTGGCACCTCTTTTGACATTATATTTATTTTTGCTGCATTTGAGTAGATTTTATTGTCAGCATCATTAAACACAATACTTGCAATTGCTTGGTTTCTGTGTTTTTTCCAATTATTCAATATATTATTATATATTGGGCCAGTTGTGGGTGAGTTAAATAATTGTGGTGGCACTATGGCCCATTTCTGGGAGAAATAAGGTATTTATTTGCTATCTGGGCAGTAGAGTAAATATAAAATAACATAGCCATTACTGTGAAATTACAGTACAGCCGTAAAACAGAAAACTGTACAATTACGATAAATCCTGCTGCCAGTATTTACTGTAGAATTTACGGGGACATTTTTTACAGTGTGAGCTCATATGCTGATTTACTGGATAACCATTTGATCAATAATATTACTAAATGACATCTCATCTGTTTTGTTTGTTTGCCCATCCTTGTTATTTAAACACCTAGAACGTGATTCCTCAGACACAGAAGTTTGATATAGGATCTTGATGGCTGATGTTGTGCATAAACATGCACTGGCTCAAAGCACTTTTTTATTTCACATACAGTATAATTTAGTGTTAAGATGTTCATTGATCTGTTTTAAATGTCTGGTTTGATTGTGTTTGTTAGACCATTTGTTATGCTTTTAAGATGAAACCGGAGGTGCATAAGGACCAGTGTTGTTTACATCTTTGGAACGGTCTTTAGCAGCTGTGAAATGTTCAGTTACTGTACACGGCAGGATTTAACTTAATGAATTTACTTAATAAACTATTATATGATTTTATAACTAAAGATTTTGTATAATGTATTCTAGATATGTACATTTATCTGTTTTCATGAGATATTACATGATATTGTCTGCTTTAGACAGTAAATTTATTGATTCACTAGACTTGCTGTGAGGACGATCAATAGTCCATTTCTTCTTTTAAAATGTATGACATATTAAGACAGACACTTGTGTGTGAGCCTGTGTTCCCTCATGTAATCTGACCAGAAGCATGCTTGCCAGAAATCCAGACATTTTTTTATAGCCGTACAACTTACTGACCACTGAAACATTAAGAGTATCTGCACCCGGCCGGAGATGTCAGTCATCTTTTCAGTTTCTTGTTTATCACAGTAGCTGTATAGTGAGGGAGGAGCCGTGAACACTTCAGAGAGAAAGTGAAAGTAAAAGTGTCCCTGTTCAATCCTCAACAAACTCTCATCGACAGAATTTATTCTCACACTTCAGACGATTGTAAAAACACCAAATGTTGAGCTGAGGTAAGAAACGGATTCAATGAAAATGACGTTTATAAACAACACAGATCTGTGCAGCGTGTTATGTACAACTGTTACCTTCAGAATCTTTTTCTATCTTAAACATGCCGTCTTTTTCTGAGCTTTTCCTCACTGACATGATGCTGTCGATCAATCTCTCCTCAAAATATTCATCGAAGGGCATCTTACTATCTGTGAATAAATTCTTATTTAGTTAAATAAGTTCATTTTTCTATAAATGATGTTGGATGTTTGAATGACTGCACATGTTTATATGATCGTATGATCAGTGTTGAGAAAAACATGAAGCATTACAGAAAGAAGTCACTGCTGCTGATGTTACACTGGATGATGATGAGAATCTAACTGTGTGCCAATAAATGAATAAACATAAATATGTTAGTTAGTGACTAAGGGTATTTTTGACTAACACCATTTTATTTAAGGCTCCATCTCTCTGATCCATGTTTTCCTGCAAGGAACATTTTCATATTCATACAAGTCGTTTACATTTTGATCAGTTTTATTGTGGGTGAATGTGATTGTATGTATGTATGAGGTGAAATGTTGTATTTGTGTAAACAATGTTTTTTGTATAATATTTTTGAGCAGCTGTGTTTTGGAGTGATGAAGTTCACTTGTGTGATTCTGCTGGTTTTTGCTGGACTGACAGATTCAAGAGCAGGTAATAATACACACAAGACCGTATCAACATGCCGAAGCTACAAACAACCACAATGACATTCAGTAAGAGTTCAGACATGTTTTCTGTCTCTTCTATCAGATGAGTATGAGGTGATCGGGCCTTCAGCTCCTGTGATGACTGTATCTGGTGAAGATGTGATTCTGCCGTGTTCTATCAAACCCAACATCAGTGCTGTGAACATGAGAGTCGAGTGGATCAGACTTGATCTGAAAGGCTCAATAGTTCATCTGTATGAAGATCATAAAGACATAAACACAGATCAGCTTCAGTCGTACAGAGGAAGAACTCAAGTGTTTACAGAAGAACTAGAGAAAGGAAACACATCACTCAAACTCTCAAGAGTCCAAATCTCTGATGAAGGACTTTACAAGTGTTTCATTCAGTCTCAATCCTGGTATGATGACGTCACTGTTGATGTCTCTGTTGAAGGTGAGCAAACCACTGAAACACACTGAATGAGTTTAGTTATGATTGATTAGTTTAGTGTCTGATGCTGTATAACGACTTTGTTTCGAGTGTTTTTCTCAACCTTTCCTCCAACCCATATGACAAGAAAAGACATTTTTTCCTTACCTTAGTGTGATGCACTGGACCTTTTACTGAATTAGCGCCATGAGAAGCTTTCGTATACTGTCATAATGAAATTATACCTATATTGCAATCGAACAATCAAATTTTATGAGGTGAACACCATCCACAGTAAATCTTCAGATCTGGTAAACTTACGGGTGAAACACGTTTAAAATTACCGCCGGATGAAGTGATATATCAGTAGTGATTGTGAAATAGCATTATTAGTTGTGTTCGACTTCATGCGGCACTGCAACAACCGACATTGTCGAACAAGCCTATTGGCTCTCGTGTCTCTCGTGACCGATTGAGTGATGACGTCTGAACATTTGAAGGAGATCTGACTGCATGCGGTGCATTCACGGATATCTTCATATAAAGTTGTCTATGACTCTTCAATTCAGAAGGTTTGCAACACAAGTTGTTTTGTAATCTACTGTTTTTTGATCAACTTACAGTATGCAATAAATACCTGTGACTGTACTTTCACTCTTGTGTTGTGTTTTGTATGGTAGAGAAGTGTTTAGATTTAGGGTGTTATGGGTTTAGGGGATCCAAAATATCTTCAAAACCATAAACATTTATCATGTTAATGATAACAAGCAGGTGCTGCTGAAGAGCGCTCATCCTTAAGATGGAACTGTTGGTCGTAGTAAGGTGTTTGGACAAACGACCTATAGGCTCATTTTTTTGGAGGACAGTCTTTTTTTTCTGTTGTCAGAAGAACAAAAGTTTTGATGTCAGAAAACTTAATAAACAAATGTTTTTCATCCTTGTCTTGTGTAGCTGTAGGCAGTGTTCCAGTGATCACTGTAGGTGGGTTTGATGGTTCTGGTGGTCTTCATCTACAGTGTGAATCTAAAGGCTGGAACCCTGAACCTGATCTTGTGTGGCTGAACAGTGAAGGAGTCACTTTAACATCTGAATCTCCAGACACACACAGAGATGACACAGATGGATTCAGTGTGAAACACATGATCACTGTATATAACACTGACACTAAATATCACTGCAGAGTCAGAATGAGACATCACATGATGGAGGCTGAGATCATCATATCCAGTGAGTACAGATTTCTCTTCTGTGTTTCCTCTGGTCTCATCAGCATTTCAAGCAGAAAACATCAACATATTCATCATTTAAGTCAATATAATCCCTGACATTAGTTAAAGCGCTTTCAGGAGTCTGATGTTATTTTGATTGTTTGCTTTGACATTTCAAAAGACAATTATTAGTTTCAGGAAATGTCCAGACAGAAATGAGTGCTTATATATAAACATGTTCAGCGGTCTTTAGGGGTCTATTGATGATATCTGAGGGTCCTGATATGTTTGTTGTAGTGAATCATCATTTGCACTGCACTTGAGTTTACATGTAATTGTTTATATTTATAATGAAAGTTATTTAAGAGTTATTTTAGACTGTGAACAGTGAGCGTCAGGTTTGTTTTCCAGCTCAAATGTTTCTCTCTTGGAGATCTTCAGTGATTCTGATCTCCGTTGCTGTTGTTCTCAGTGTGATCGCTGGAATACTGATCACTGTGTTTGTCTGTAAACAGAGAGGTAACATTCATGTGTTTCATCAGATTTCATATATACTGTATAATACTGTATATAGTGTTTAACCTGCAGTTAGTTAGAAATGGTGTTTATGTCGGCATTGAGCATCTCATGAGTGTGTGTGAATGATGTGTGTTACAGTTTAAAAAAAACAACTTTTTTAGGTTTAGATTCATATAATCTTCAGTTAAACACACATTTGAGATATTTCTCTTCTCAAGTTTTATGATCTGTGCTGGAAACTAAACCCAACACACGACATACAGCATCAATACAGGAAAATATACAAACACCATCATCACATGAGAGCAAATCTTTACAAAAAAAGGGTTTGTTTGTTATTCCTGTAGTTAAGTTATAGTTATACCATTTTAATGCTGTTTTCTCTTCAGAACTACAGAGAGAGAACCAGAGAATACAGAGAGAGAAACAGAGAATACAGAATGAAGACGAGAGAATACAGAGAGAGAACCAGAGAATACAGAGAGAGAACCAGAGAATACAGAATGAAGACGAGAGAATACAGAGAGAGAACCAGAGAGAGAACCAGAGAATACAGAATGAAGACGAGAGAATACAGAGAGAGAACCAGAGAGAGAACCAGAGAATACAGAGAGAGAAACAGAGAGAGAACCAGAGAATACAGAATGAAGACGAGAGAATACAGAGAGAGAACCAGAGAATACAGAATGGTAATTTTATCTCTTGGATTTTTAAGTGATTGATAAATTGTTGTTTGGTCAACTGAGTATTTAATGATTAAAAATATGAAATATTAAATCTTATTTAAATGTTTGTCCATGTTTCTTTTGTATTTTCTGTTTTCCCTATTTGGTAACACTTTATAATAACTTTCATTAGTAAGTCATTAGTAAGTCATTAACAAACAACATTCATTAAAATGTTTACAAATGTTCTCACCCTTTCGGTAACTCACATATGGAAATAACTTTCATTAGTAAATCATTAACAAACATTATTTAATGCTTAACTGATCATTAGTAACTATATATTCACATAGCTAGACATAGGGGGTAACGTTCTTGTTCATGTTTACTAATGGTTTAATTGAACATTATTTAATGAATAGCAGATCATTAGTTAATGCATATTTGTTATTACATTTTCAATTCATGTAATGCAATTTAAAGATCTACCAATGACGGTAATGTATGGTATCCAACAATTAACAGCTTGTTTGTATGTGTGTATGAGTTTGTTAATGTATGTATGAATGCTTACAAATATCAGTAAACTTTCATTAATGTATTAACTAAGGCACATATTTACATTTACAAAGGTTGTTAAAATATTACTGGTGATTGCAGTTACTTCACGTATTATTCATGTTAACAAATTATTCATAAACTCACAACCCAGCTGTTTAGGTTACACCTTTGATCTTTGTTTATTGTGGTGTGTAAACATACTTTTACTATTTAGACAAATCATTTATTAATTATTAGTTAATGTTTTGGCAGTACCCAATCTAAAGTTGAAACTAGTCATCGTTTGTAAATGTTTATAAATGCTTACGATTGATCTATAAAACTTATACGCTTGCTGTACAGACATTTACAAAACATAATAACAGAAATAAAAGCTTATGGGAAAACCTGTGTTTATTGTGTCAACACATAGTACAGTATTGTGTACTAAATCCTGAAGCAGATGGCATGGCACATTAAGAAGAGAAAACAAAAAATATATTATAATGTAAATTAAAATGAAAAACTGGTTACACTTAAACAATTAGATCACAAAATTTAAACAAATGACTTATTGGTGAACACTGTGCTTTTTTTAATAACATTTTGGTTGCTTTTACTAATTTTACAATATAGCAACAATATAACCAATGCTTCTTCAAACCACATTAGGTAGAAATGAAAAACAAAAACTATAAAGCAACAATATAACAATTGCTACATAAAACCTATATTTGGTAGAAATGACATAAGCCTTAAAATATTAAAGGAGTAGTTCACCTTCAAAATGAAAGTTCTGTCATCATTTACAATGACGCCCTCTTGTCATTTTAAACCTGTATAACTTTCTTTCTCCTGCAGAACACAAAAGAAGATATTTAGAAAAATGTTGATAACAGAACAGCACAGCCCCCCCATTCATGTCTATTGTAACCAATGCAAGTGAATGGGGGACTGTTAACAACATTCTTCAAAATATCTTCTTTTGTGTTCTGCGAAGAAAGAAAGTCATACAGGTTTGAAATGAGGATGCGTAAATGATGACAGAATTTTTATTTTGAAGGTGAACTACTCCTCTAACTTCAATAATGGTTGCAGAGTATGCAGTTTACTGACTCTTTGTCAGAGGAAGAAGCAACAAGGCATTTTTATATTGCTCAATTTTCTGTTGAACATCAGGATCACTTATAGCTACTGAACACCTTTTTGCAAAATCAGCTAGTTTTTCCTTTTGTGTAAAATCACTGGCTAATTCTTCAAACTTAGGAGGGTCAGTGATGGCTAGTTCAGCAATTGGTGCCATTGAAACAATTGTGTTTCTGTCAACACCCACTGCCTTGTATGCAGACACAAATGATTTGGTTTTCTTGTAGTGTTTCAGAACTGCTCTATACCTTCTGACAACTTCATCAGGGTCTCTTGCTGTGCAGAAAGACAAATATTAACACAAAGTAATGCTAAGAACAGTGCCTATACGTTAAATATGTTCTGCTCAATAGTGAATTTTGTTAGATGTTGTGATTTACCTCTTTGACATATTTTCTCAGTTTTATGTCTCTTCTTACTCTTCTTTTGCATTTTTCTTTTCTTTTCTTTTCTTTCTTGTTCTTTCCTTTTCTGTTTTTCTTATGCTTCTCAGTTGAGGTAGATGAATCTGAAGAGGTAGAGCGTGAGGTGCTGGAGCTGGAGCTTGAATCTGTAGAAGATGGCTCTGTGTAGGAGTCAGTCATTACAGGGCCTACATTCCTTTTAGCTGAAACCAACATAACAATGTTTACTAAATAGTACAAATACATGGTGCGTTATTTACATTGTAACTCCCATATTTAAGTTTTAATGTGGTAATTTAAGTGTAAGGGTTACCTAATGACAACTTTTCAAGTAATTCATCACGCTCTTTAGTTAGCTCTGCAATCTTTAATTCTGCTTTGCTCTTTTCTCTGTCAATAACTTCCTGCATCTTTCTTGATGATAGAGCGGCTGTAGGTGCGACATTTGATGTGCCTGTAAATATAAAAATAAACTAAATAAACATATACACATGTTTAGTTTATTACACAGCACTAATTGGCCAAATATTCTATATTTTCCCAGGGAACCTTTTTGCATAGCAGCTCTCATGTCATGTCTTTTTTCTCATATTACTTAACTAAATATTTGATGTCTGTATTACATTGGTATGGTAGTGCACTATTACTGTAGGTAACGTTAACGTTACAGACCCCACCCCATATCCGCGAAATATTCTTGCATAACTTCTATATTAAACTCAAGATGATAAGTAGCTCAATGCATGTGTATTTTAACAATGGGACTTTGATTTTACTTACATCCACTTGTGCTAGCATCGTCCTGTAATGGCTTCTTCTTTCGCCGCCGCTTTAGGGGCAGATCAATTAGTTTCCGTTGGCCAGAGCGTGTGAAATGACTTTCATCCATGCTTTAAAAACAGAAAATATATAATAATGTCTGGGTGCACAATTGAATGCAGTATTATTAATACAGTCAATTCAAATTGAAAAATAATACCTGTTACGCGTCGAGTTGCAGATTTCTAACAAACAAGGTCGTTGGACCGGTGAAGGACTACATTACCCACAATTCTGAGGGGCGCTGTTGGATGCGCCAATCAGAGACAACAGAGGAATCGTGGGAAGGAACAGACTTCCAGGCGCGAAATTCAACCTTTCCGCCTTTTACATGATCATTTCTCTGTATACGCACTCTTCATTAAATGTTTAGCATAATGCCGGGTTTACTGCAAGATCTGCGGAAACTGCTCGAAAACGGACGATCCAGGAAACAACACTTAAAACTGATAAAGTGGCTCCAGAAAAGACAACTACTTAAAAGAAAAATGAAATGTAGCAAGTGCAGACACAAAATGTCACTGAAACCCAGGACGATGGCAAGAGATCACTATGCATGGTAATGTGCTTTTTACGTGCTTATTACTATGTACTGTAAATTCATCCCTCTATCTCTCTCTAACATCTTATTTGTTACTTGACTTCTCATATAAATAAATTATTGTGACAGTCTGTAAAAACCCAGCTAAAGTCATTTTTTATGATATACTGTTTCCTACATAAAACCATCCTACATACTGTAAAGAACATTCTGTGAAAATATAACCTTGATATCTTTAATATTGACTCAGTAATGACATGTCAAAAATGTAAATCATTTTGAAATTAATGACTGAAATTAAACTTTCAAATCTGGTTTTCACCGACAGTGTCACAAATATTTTATAAGATTGGATTCCGTGATCAGATCAGTGTATTAATATATGAGAACAACACTTAATAGCGACTAGACACCTTATATATAATGATATAATGAAATCATGTTATGCAGGATGTGTCAGCGTGCAAGGCACAGAAGTGAGAGCATCATGAAAGCCATCCGTTTTAAGTCAATATTCAGCCACTCCAAAATTTCCCTATTTGAATGGATGAAGTTCTTATACAGGTAATATAATAGTATAAATTGATAAATATGTTTAACACACACACACACTAAACAATATATATTAATCAAATAGATAATATATTTTTAAATCCAATTCAGAAATGTTATGGTGATCTCCTTGCATTGTTTAAGTTAGTACAATACAGTCTTCTTGAACACTGCCTTTTCAACTCCTCCAGGTTTTCACAAGGTCTGCGGCTTCGACAGATTGATATGATTCATGATGGTATTGCCGGAAGCTCTGCTACCTTAACGAATATGGCAAAAAAAGTGAGAGATGTCTGTGTTACAGCAATGGAAAGATTGAGAAGAAGAAAGGGACAGCGCCTCGGAGGACAAAGAGAGTTTGTTGTGATTGATGAAAGTCACTTTAGACACAAAAGAAAGGTATTTAAAACAGCATTTAAAGCAACACTATAGAGAATGTGAAGCTGATGTCATGCCCTGCATTTTATGTTGCAGTTCTGCCGGCTGCTCCGCCATCTTGGGAGGCTCATACTCCACTGTTATTATTGTTTTCACATGTAACGTTACTTGGTTTGTTGGATATATGGAGAAATTGAAAGTGAAACTACCAGCGCCTTTGCCAGAACGACTCCGTGTAATGGTATTGTAGTTTTTAATACAGCAAGACAGACCTACCATAGTTATTAAGGGTTTGCAAAGCAGCCGGTATTTGTATCTGTATTTGTATTTGTTGAGAGGGGGAAAGTATTTGTATTTGAGTAAAATTCAAAATAGGCGTAAAGATTCAGTTTTTTTGCGTTACACTTCTAATTTACGTTATAGTGTACGTAAACAGAGCGAACATGAGAGCACCCGACTGCAGACGTCAATAATGCAGCGTAATGGAATAATCTCCCGATCAAACTCCGCTTCCCGAAAGTTATAAACTGCCTCCGGAACCCAGTTAAGGTACAAAAATCTATTCAACAAAAATAGTGATGCACGCAGTGAAGTCTTTTTTCGCTCAGCCGAGCCTTCTCTGTTGCTGTGTGGAGCAGCCTGTGTCAGTCACCTCTTTTACCCCCCACCCCCCCGACTCCTGAATGTCACTCACTCACTCACTCATGCGGGCATGCACTGCGGTCTCATGAGAAAACGCAGCTTTTTGATATAAAGTTTTTCTTGTTCCCGAATACAAATATTTTTTTAAGTATTTGTTCGAAATAAGTATTAGTAAAAAACACGCTATTTGTGCCTTTCCGAATACCGTATTCGGGTTCGGCTCCACCCCTAATAGTTATATTACTTAATCAAAAAAACAAAAAAACCACTCCATTGAACGCAATAGCAGCCTGCCTCCCAACATGGCGGAGCATTCAACACGGCGTGATTGACAAGCTCTATAGAACTTTGTTCACAGCTCCCCCATTAGGTTGATAAGCGCAATTGTCTATTACCAGTGTCGTGAATAATGCCGCTGTATAAGCTTCCCCGTGGGCAGTGCAATGCACGTACATTTATTTACTAATCTGATGAAACCGGCAAATGCAGTTCATCTCTATTAGGAAACCATGTGGCAAGCAGGGGATGGGCGAGGCTGTGTGTACCGACCCGAACACAGAACTTACAGAGTGTGCTTGTAGCCGGTATGAGGCTACTCAGGTAGCAGCGGCAGTAGAATTCGTACAGTTATTACTTGTTCTACCACTGAAATAATTTTAGAGACATTGTTTTAAGGTCCAAAAACTACAAAGTGTTGCTTTTAAGAAAGTAACATAACAACAAATCACCCATTTTAGATAAATTATAGTGAACCTCTTAACAAGCCTCCAATTTTTTATGATGTTTGTAATAGAAAATGTAAATTTTTGACAAAAGGTATCTTGTGTTGTTGTGTATTAAATACAATTAGATAAACTAAACATATATATCTGTATAAAATTATAATTATTTACTTTTATTTTTTACCCTTCCAGTATGGTAGAGGACGGATTGCAGGTGGATGGAAGAGAAAAAAATGGGTATTTGGCATGTTAGGAGTTAGCCATCGAGGGAAAACAGCAGGAAAACCAGTTTTAAGACTGGTTGAAAGAAGAGGAAGAAGAGACCTTGTCCCATTAATTGTTCATCATGTGAGGACTGGGTCAGCTATAATAAGTGATGAGTGGCGTGCCTATAAAAGGTGTCTGCCCCATCTTGGCTACAGACATTTCACTGTTAACCACAGTGTGAGCTATGTTGACCCACGCACTGGAGCACACACTCAGCACATCGAGAGAGCATGGCGTACATATAAGGAGCAAGTGTGGAGACTAAGGGGAAACAGATCAGAGGGTTTATTGAAAGACCATCTCACAGTCATTGAATGGAATGAATGGCTGGCTAAAAACCACAAATATGGAGCATTGGGAAGATTGCTTCATGATATTGCAAGACAGTACAAATAAAGACAGAAAGAAGTGTTTAGTTAGTTAGACTTTTTTAAGAATACTTTTTAAAATAATATTGTTGCATACAATATGAATGTTTCATTAGAATTACAGTAATATCTTTATTGATTGGTTTGGCACTTTGCAATTGTGCTGTATCAGCTATAGCTATGTGGATATATTTTGTCATAAATCTTTTGTGGACACAATAAACAGGTTTTCCCATAAGCTTTTATTTCTGTTATTATGTTTTGTAAATGTCTGTACAGCAAGCGTATAAGTTTTATAGATCAATCGTAAGCATTTATAAACATTTACAAACGATGACTAGTTTCAACTTTAGATTGGGTACTGCCAAAACATTAACTAATAATTAATAAATGATTTGTCTAAATAGTAAAAGTATGTTTACACACCACAATAAACAAAGATCAAAGGTGTAACCTAAACAGCTGGGTTGTGAGTTTATGAATAATTTGTTAACATGAATAATACGTGAAGTAACTGCAATCACCAGTAATATTTTAACAACCTTTGTAAATGTAAATATGTGCCTTAGTTAATACATTAATGAAAGTTTACTGATATTTGTAAGCATTCATACATACATTAACAAACTCATACACACATACAAACAAGCTGTTAATTGTTGGATACCATACATTACCGTCATTGGTAGATCTTTAAATTGCATTACATGAATTGAAAATGTAATAACAAATATGCATTAACTAATGATCTGCTATTCATTAAATAATGTTCAATTAAACCATTAGTAAACATGAACAAGAACGTTACCCCCTATGTCTAGCTATGTGAATATATAGTTACTAATGATCAGTTAAGCATTAAATAATGTTTGTTAATGATTTACTAATGAAAGTTATTTCCATATGTGAATTGAAAGGGTGAGAACATTTGTAAACATTTTAATATACATGAACTAATGATCTGCTATTCATTAAGTAATGTTCAATTAAACCATTAGTAAACATGAACAAGAACGTTATCTCATATTTCTAGCTATGTGAAAATCTAGTAACTAATGACTAGTTAAGCATTAAATGATGTTTGTTAATGACTTACTAATGACTTACTAATGAAAGTTATTATAAAGTGTTACCCTATATGGTAATTCAGTTTTTCTTTACTTTTTAATTTTTCTTCAGAGCGTGAGCCACTACGGAGGACTGTAGAAAATGGTGAATTGATGTTAATGTCTTTATTAATTTAATTTATACATTATTCAACATTTTATATTTGGGTTATTAATCTTAAGTATAATTGTGTTATGGACTCTGTATAACTCAATACTGTCTGTGTGTTTTTAGTGACTTCACTGTTCAGAAAACATGCCGGTAAGTGAGGTTTGATCACATGATTCAAGTGTTTTAGATCTACAGCTGTTCCAGGTGATTGTTTGTGGTCACAGGGAAATAAATCATCAGTGTCTCAATGTGAAGTGAGCTATAGGATCTTTATCAGCGTCTGAACCCGTCTACATGATTGACAGATTCACCACCTGATAGAGACACACGGTTACTTTATTAACTGAGCAGACCTTCAGACCTCATAAATCTTATTATCTTGCCGTGACTTATGACGTGAGATAAGAATCATAATGCCCAGAACTCTGATTGATCCTATAAATGGTTCACAATAATGTTATTTTTCACAAACAGTGAAATATATTCAGGTGCTCAGTACATAAATTCAGCTATGTGTAATGTAGTATTATGTGTAATATAAGTAGTTATTATTGAAACCATATATTTAAAAGCTTCTTGTAATGCAGTTTAAAATGTGGTTCTGAGTTTTAGGATGAAAGTTCTTGAGAAACCAGCACGATCTCATGGGAATTATACGTATTCTATGAGGTGCTAATTCTTATGAATTTGTGGGATGTGAATTGTACAAAAACATAAAATCGTTAGAAAAAAGCAAGGATAAAGTCTCACCCCTAACACCAGCGTCACTGGGCCGAAGCTTTTGTGAGATTATGAGAAGAAAACAAACATCAGTTAAATTCACATTTATTTCTAAAACACTTTTACAGTTTTGCATTGATACACAGCAGCTGTACAGAAATACATTTGATCAAAAAGACATCAGAAGATCTAAGTATTGACTAAGGAAAAGAAATGAAAGGAAAATGATAATTAATCACATTGTATTTCATATCTTTCAGAGGACATACATTAGCACTAACTGTCTATAGGATTGTAATCTCAATATTCAGGACTAAATGCTGACTTGTGAAATTCTGATTGTAAAGACGACTGAATTGATGACAACTGCATCAATCTAAACCATTTCATTTACTTACACAGTTATTTCTGCTCATAACCCGGTTAACTCGAGTCAGTTTTTCAGAGAGGTACTTCACATCCATCCATTACAAACCTGCTTTTCCTTTTATGTTCGTCGCTTTTTCACACCCTGTGAAGAGACGTAACAGAATGCTTGTCGTCATTTCATCTGAAGGATTGTACAGAAAATACTTTATGACTCTATGACAGAACTAGGTATCAAGACTAAGAAAGTATATACTTGTTCCATGAGATAATTATTATTATCATTACACTGATGAATGAATTGTCTATTGGACTGTTATTTAAAGTGATATTAGTAAAGTGTGTGTGTGTGTTAATACATGTTAGCAGTCTCACAGTAAACAAACTAAAGACAACAGTGACAAGAAACCAAAAGAGACAAAAATCTTGTGAGTAACAGATTCGACTACAACTACAAATATTAGATTCTACAGATCCAAGATTAGAGTTCTTGCACTAGTGCCCAGTTTCACACACAAGACTGAAACACATAGAGTCCCAGATTCATATGCAAGTGAGTCTTAACTTAAAATATCTTTCAATGACATCTTAAAATATATCAGTGTTGTTTTGCCTCAAGATGCACAGCAGTAATGTTTTAATAAGCATTTTTATAAAAGCTCATTCTAATTTAAGGCCTAGTCCTGGTTTAAGATAAACCCTGTCTGTGAAACCAGACTGAGACGTCTCGCTAGACCGCTGGAGACCACTGGAGACCCACAACTACTTAACAATACAGAAGATTAAACAACAGTGATGGAAAATAAGAATGATGAAAATGAGAAAAGACACAAAAATCAAAGAAACTCTGGATTCTTTAAGTACATTGAGCTGATAACACGTCACACATGTTATTCTACACAGGACTTGTATTGAAGTATATGCTGATCATAGTTTAGACTTTTGATTATTCATAAATTCTCATCTTCTCAGTTATTGGTTGATTAGAGACCTGATGTCACACAGAGTCTCAGCCGGTGTTCATGAATCCCACGGTCACAGAATCTCTGATGTTAGGCAGCGGTTACAAGATAAACTAATCTCATGAAGTCTGACCGTCCATTGATCAGATCATAATAATAGTTTCTTTAGTCACCATCAGACAACATGTTCAATCAGATGATAGACAGAAATCTGTGTCTCATAATCCATTCTGATCTTATCCTGACACCAGACTCCATCTGATCTAGTGGAAATCTGTTTATTTTACCAGGTCGATTCAAACATCTTATAACAGAATATAATTCAGTTTTAATTCATATAAATAATCTTCATTATATAAAACAAATCAAAGTCACTCATACACACATAAAACCATAGTGTGTGAAGTTCTGCTTTCAGAATTCTGAACACGTGACACAAAGAGTCATAAAAGACTCAAATCAGGATTTGTTTGGTCAGATTCTCATGAAACTGTGATGTTGACGCTCTATCAAAACACACAGAACAAGACTGTAGATTTACTCCTAAATTCTTAAAGGAATATTTCACCCAGAAATGAAATGAAACTCATAATTGACTCGTCCTGATGTCATCTTAGATGTACACGTCTTCTCTTCTTCATCTGAACACAACTGGAGGGATAATCATGTAAATCCTGACTCTTTCTAGAGTTGTAATGACATTGAATTGTGTCTCATATCTGTCAGGATTGTGTGTTTGTTGTTTCATGACACAATCACACTCAGTGTTGATCATCTGTCTCACATGACTGATACTGTATGACGACAACACAAACAATCATTTACAATCTGAGAACTATGAATCCTGAATGATTAAATACAGTTTATATGAGACAGAAATATAACACAAACATGTAAAACACATTAAATGTGTATCTATTGTTGTTCTTGTCATGTTGATTTTGTCTTGTTCTTCTGTTTGTTTTCATCTCTGTTAGTTTGATCTTTTGTTATATATCAGCTCATGTTCAGTGTGTGTGTTTGTTTGTTTTTTCCTCTTTAAAGTAACTTTAGTTTCCAGAAAGGGACAGATTCTCATCATTATGACATCATTCATAAACATTCTTCATATTTTATAGTGAATGTGACTCTGGATGCTGATTCAGCTCATCCTCATCTCACCGTGTCTCATGATGGGAAACAAGTGATATATGAAGAAAAACAACATGAAAGAAAGAAGAATGAAGATAAAGGACAAAATAACAAGTTTGATTCACGTCCCTGTGTTGTTGGAAATGAAGGATTCTCTTCAGGGTGTTTTTATTATGAGGTGCAGGTGAAGGGGGCAGATTGGTGGCGTGTGGGCGTGGCCAAAGAATCTGCTCAGAGGAAGGGCTGGATCGATCTGAATCCTCAGTATGGATACTGGGCTGTGAGTTTGAGCGGTGACAATTATTATTTTGCTGGTGAAGATCTTGTTCGTCTTTCTCTGAGTGTGAAGCCTGAGAGGATCGGTGTGTTTGTGGATTATGAGAAGGGTCGAGTCTCATTTTATGATGTGGAGTCCATGTGTCATATTCACTCTTTTACTGATCAATCTTTCACTGAGAAACTATATCCTGTTTTATCTTTGGTTTCCTCTGTTCCACTCATCATCTGTAGTGATCTCTCATGAGATCTGATAAATATCTGATCTAAACATAAAGGGAGGAGAGAATAACAGACGGAGAACAGAATAAACATTTTCATGAACATCAGGATCTTGTGATTATAAATTCAGTTTCAGGATTAAAATGAGGAAATAAAAACTCATGACTGTAGTTGGTGTTTATTCATGTTAAATGTAGACAACAGATGAATGTGTGTATGTGTGAGACTCAACATTATATCAGTATATGAGCACAGATAAGAACACACTGTGATAAACATCTGTGTCAGTGTGAGACATCTTTCATTTCCAATAACACTTCAGAAATAATCTCTCTCTTTAATGTCTTAATTCTCCATTACTCTTCTGTCTCATTCTTAATTCTTCATTAAATCCACTTAAATGTTTTGTTTCAAACATTCACTTCTGTTCAAAAGTCTAGAGTCGCTCATTCTTTACATTTTAGGATAATAGTAAACTTTCAAAACTAGATTAACACAAAACTAACTCTGAGGATTGAGGTTTTTCCAAAGACAATTACAAACTAACCAAAATGAAATGAATGTTATATCTGCTGAAATATTTCTTGTTATTTCATCAAGCAGTTTCTTAAGGACTTGCCCTGAGATGCTTTTTAGAAACATTAAAGGGACATTTCACACAAACATGAAACTTCTGTCATCATTTACTCACCCTCTTGTCATTTCTAACATCTTTCTTTCTTCCGCAGAACTTTTTTCAAAATATCTTCTTTTGTGTTGTGGAAGAAAGAAACTCATACAGGTATAAACTGACAAGAGGGGAGTAGATGATGACAGAAGTTCAGTTTTGGTGGTATTTTTCCTTTAAGGCAAACTGCTCAAGATTAAAAGACTTTTAAGGTTACGAGAATCATTTCATTTAAGAGATCCTAAACTTTTGATCAGTATTGTATATATATATTGTCACTTTGTGAAGTTTATCTGAAGATAAACAGGCCTGATGAAGACATGTTTGTGTTTAATAAAGGTATTTCAGGATAAGTATGGAGTCTAGTGATGATGAGTTTAGTTTTTCTTCAGTTGAGTTTGCTCTGTTTGATCATCACCAGCTCAGTTTTTCTGTTCGCATCTTTTTATTTGGTGAAGTTCTGTCACAGATCTGACTTCAGTTTATTTGCATGTTTATTGTTCCAGATTGAAGTCTTTGTTTGGATCAGAGTTTAAAGTTTGTTTGTGTTGTGATTGTATCTGCTGATTGTGAAGACAAAGAACAAAACTGTAACACAAGGTTATGAATGAACATTTTGTGTTTGAGATGTTGAACAACAGATGAAAAATCTATCTGTCATGTCTATTTGTCATGTCATCACATTATTCTTTTTCATTCATTTACTGTTTTTACTTGTTACAGATTTTCAGTTTATTGATATTCATTTTTGTTTTTTGTTTGTTTAAGTTTTGAAAATGTATTGTTGTTTATCATTTATTACAGGTTTTTTAAGTACGTATGTTTTCATTTTCATGTTTTCTTTCCTCATGACACTCATATTGAGATGATGTTTAGTGTCACATGCAGATTCAGACACACTGATGAGAGAGAAAGATAGATCAGATCACACAGGTATTTATTCTTACTAGACAGGAATACAGTCTTAAATGAATCAACAGAGATTGTGTCTGGATGAGAGCTGTGGATTTGTCTTAAAGGGTTTTTATGACACACACAAGGAAGAAGACGATGAGATGAAGGACGACTGGATGAAGATGAAATCTCTGATAGACACAAACAGCAGGTGAGAGAGTCTGAGATAAAGACTGAAGGTGAATGTGTTCTTCTTATAGTCCTTTTGTGTTGTGATCATATGGATTCATAATAATTATATGTGTCAGACTTCTGAGAATTCATTTAGCAGACGCTTGAATAATAGTAATACCACTTTAGTATACCAAAAGTACGGTCGCATGGTATTTTTATGAAGTACATAAAGCATAACTGGGATGGCAGGGTCATGACAGTACCATGTCTTTGTGTGTGTGTGTGTGTGTTATGTCTTGTGTGGAGACATGTGGCTGTTTGTTATGACATTGCGCCACCCCCTTGTTTCCCCGTCATTGTCCCATTAGTGTTTGATTCTCCTCACCTGCCCCTTGTTATCTTCCCTTGTTAGTGTTCCCTATTTGTAGCCCCAATTCTCTTTGTCCTTTGTCGGTTCGTTTTCGTGCCATGTTCATGTTAGTCCGTGCTTTTGTCTTGTTCCTACCTTGCCCTACCTCACCTCACCTCACCTCACCTCACCTCACCTTGCCTTGCCCTACCTCACCTCACCTCACCTCACCTCACCTTGCCTTGCCCTACCTCACCTCACCTCACCTCACCTCGCCTTGCCCTACCTTACCCTGCTGTGTTGTGGATTTATTATTTAGTATTCATTTGGACTTTGTATATTTTGCCCCCTCGTGGGTAGTGTTTGTTTTGAGTTTCTGTTTTTTGGTTAGTGCTTTTCCCCATTGTGGTTTTTGTTTTATATTTAAATAAAGTTTTTGCTAACCCTTCACCTGTCTGCGCTTGGGTTCCGTTCACCGCCCCTGACAAGCAGCAGTGATAACAATATCGACTTGTATGTATTCGTCCATTAAATGCATCAATGATATTATGCACTTTAACGTTATCTCATGAGAAACTTGCATCATTACTGGTTACAGGTAACTTAAGATGGCAGGAGTGCAAACAGACAACAAGGAAATTTACATATACTGTATCTATAGAAAAGGACTGTTTAGTGTAGTGTTACAGAAGTTCCTCTGGCTAGCATCAGATGGGGAAGAGGTGATATGTTCTTTAACGGTTTACTGCTAACAAAATGGCCTCTGGAACCCCTGGAGAGATGATGATAAAACTTTGGAGAAGCACCAGGTATCAGGCTATTTGGAGCCTACTTCTCTGTGATCCAGGTGAACCCCAAGCGAGGTCTGCAAAACTCTGGTGAGGGGGACGTTTTTGGACATGACATGAGCCAACATTTGGCTATGCCAGACTCTACATTTGTGTTGTGTTTTAGTATAAAACTGAATTATTTAAAATACGGGTTGTTATTTTGGTAAACGCGTGTTTCTAAAAACATAAAAAGTGTGCCCCCTATGGAAATGAAATGCACCCCCCACCCCCCGTTCAGTATATTATGGCGATGGCTCTGGGTTGATTTGCAAATTGTGTATGACAAGCAATTGAACAGGTATACCTAATAAAGTGCCTGTTGAGTGTATCCCAGATAGCACGGGTGCATCTGCTGCAAAAAAACACATGTTTTACATACATTTTAAATCATGAACATCTTACAGACATCTTCTAATCTAGACATCTATATGACATCTGACAGCAGACGTCTCAGAGAGGTGTTGCAGATGAGCAAACAATAAAAAATTATTGTAGATACTGTTTAAAAATATTATATTATATTAGACTGTAAAGAGTGGATTCAGAATTGTTTACAGGTACAATTATTTACTCTTGGAGGTCTTCAGTGATTCTGATCTCAGTGACTGTTTTGCTCAGTATAAACACTGGAATACTGATGACTGTGTTCGTCTATAAAAAGAGAGGTACATTCATGTTTCTTTAATCATATTTAATATACAGTATGTAAATTCTGCATTGTTTATAGTGCTTATAGTTCAAAGTAATGAGGTGTCTTTGCATTTATTATTCCTGAAGTTAATTAATAATTTAATCATGTCAATGCTGTTTTCTCTTCAGAAATACAGAGTAAAATACAGAGTAAAGACCAGACAATACAGAATAAGAAAGAGTTAATACAAAATGAAAAACAGAGAATACAGAATGAAGACCAGAAACTATAGAGAGAGAACCAGAAAATACATGAGGGTAATTTTGTCTATTGGCTTTTTAAGTGATCGCTAAATTATTTTTTGGTCAACTGAATTTTTAATGTTTGTACTTGTTCTTTTGTATTTTCTTTTTTCTATTTTTTAATTAAGTCTTTACTTTAAACTTTCTTCAGAATACGATATATTGAGAGAGAAGAGGACTGTAGAAAGTGGTGAATTTGATTTAAATGTCTTTATTAAATTATGCATTATTAAACATTCCAGTGCGAATTCTTGATCTCATTATCAATCGTAAAGTGATAGTTCATCCAAAGATGAAAATTCTGTCATCATTTGCTCACCCTCGTGTCACTTCATACCTGCATAAATTACCTTGTACTGATGAACACAGAGAAAGATATTTGGAGAATTTTAGCAATTTTCAATTCTGTGACACCATTGACTGCCATATTAGGGACGTTTTTATGGTAGTTAAAGATGCCCCAGAACTGTTTGTGTTCCTAAATTCTTCAAAATATCTATATATATATGTCAAAGAACTGAAAATTGCTAACATTCTTACAAATATCTTTCTTTGTGTTTAACTGAACAAAGAAACAACCTGAGAGTGAGTAAATGATGACAGAATTTTCATTTTTGAGTGAACTGTCCCTTTAAAGTGTGAGTATGCCCCAAAATGAAAAATCTTTCATTATTTTCTCACTGTCAGGTTTGTTCCACCAGCATAAGACCTTCATTCATCTTTGAAACACAAATGGACTAATTGCACGTAGCTCGTGGCGTAGGCTCACTAGTTTGCAGTTAATATACATTTATTATGTAAGCAATACACATAGTTACACCAACTCGTTTTAAGTAATTCAAGGTTAAAGGAAAGTTCACCTCAAAATCAAAATGGTGTTATTTTTTACTCACCAACATGAAAAGGAAAGTTCAACATGTTTTAAGACCTCCCGGCTTCTTCGGAACACAAATAAATATATTTTAGGAACATCTGAGAGATTTCTAGGCCTCCTTATAGACATCATGGTTATAGTTGTTGTCAAGGTCCAGAAAAGTACTAAAGACGTCTATAAACGAAAGTCGCTCATAGTGGCTCAATTGAATTACTTTGAAGCGACGACAATACATTGTGCGAAAAACAAACCAAAAGAACGACTTAAATCGATATATTCTCCTCCGTCTTGTCAGTCTATGGTGCGCGGTCACGAGAGCATTTCCACGCATTCACATTCGGTTTTAGAATGTATCAATTAAAGTCGTTATTTTGGTTTGTGGGTGTGACTACATCGCTTCCACTTTTGGAATGGCTCCACGAATAATTAGCTAATAAACCTCACGGTATGAAGAGGATCAACTCGTGACATCGCAATTTGACTGAAATGTATGTTTTAGACATCACCCCCGCAGGCTTCTGGAAAACAAAGACAGAGTTATCCAGCGATCACAGCACCACGATGACAATGAACCATGGTTTTACAGCGGTAACCGTAGTTTAATGATTACACTTTTATTTGTTGTAAAAACATTCCGCCAAAAATATGGTTCTACATTTTTACTAATAAAACTATGATCTAATTTTCCCAATGGATGGTTCTTAAATCTTTACTTTCCGTTTAAACTTTTTAAAGAGGGTTTTCAGCGCTAACCTTACCCACTCTTGAGTCTCATGTGTACTGCTGGTCGCACACTGTAAAACGTTGCTGTAGTTTTGCTGCAGGTTTGCCAGTAATTTACTGTAGATTGAATCACTTCATACTACTTTCCTATTATATTGTTTTCAATTTGAGTTCAACTTTGCCCCAGTAATGCTTTTACTAATGCGATACTTAAAATCCTGGTAAAGCTAAGCTCTGTCTGTTAGGTCACACTAGATCTCTCTTTCTCATTCCCCTGATATTGTGCAAAGATGCTCAATTCTGTTATGTTAACACTTTTACTCGAACAGGAAATTACTTGTTCTCTTGAGATGTAGACCTATAACTACTAGTGATGACAATACAGAACCAACAAAACATTAAACAACAGTAATGAAAAATAAGAACGATGAAAATGAGAAAAGACTCAAAAATAAAAAGAAGATATGAATGAGTAAAAATGAGTAAATTCACAGATGGATAAGAAAATAACAGAACACAAATGTTTGTTTGTACTGTTGAGTCAGAATTTCAGTCATCTCTCAAGTAAATAATTGCTTTGTAAACAAATTTGAGAGTTCCTATAAAATATATATAATAAACTAATATTATTATTATTCTCATCATTATTGCAACATTTATCTGTAAAGCAGAATTCTTCATATTTTAACAGTGAATGTGACAGAGCTGAAGTCCACAAACAGGATCCTCACATAGGTCCCTGGTCTATCCAGATGTTTCAGGACAAAATGCAGCCTCATGTTAACTGCATCCTCAACTGACCTGTTTGCTCTGTAGGCAAACTACAGGGGTCCAGTAAGGGTTCTGTGATGTCCTTCAGATAAGGTTAGATATAAAATAACACTTTACTGTATGACAGCCCAGAACAAACCATTTAAATCAATGAAGAAAGGATAAACAGTAAAACAAAAATGAACAAAATAATGCTCTAAACAAATGGTAGGTAGACGCACTCGTAATCCCTTTTTTTTCCAGATCTCCAAGAGAAAAGGTAAGTATACACTCTTTTCTTTCCTTTCTTTAAATTAGGACTAAACCAAATTATCAAATCCACCCGAGCTGGATGGTTAATTGGGCTTGCTATTCAATAAGTGTATCTTTCTCTGTATTAACTCTTGTTTCTTTCACAGGGGCAATATCAGCATATCATACACAAGATAAACAACCATATCACAACATGAATCAGTATAACATCAACTAATACTCTTTTCAATATATGTTTCTCCATTCAAATTCAGTTTGTGTGGAATAAAGTTCAGTTCCTTTGTAGTATAGTTGAGTCACACACAAAAAAAAGTAATCCAACTCAATTGATGAAAAATAGGAAAACGGGATTTATCATCCAATCCAATTGAAACAATCTCTCCTACCACTCTGTCAGTGGGTTACCGAGCACCGCAACATGCCCGCCTGCCGACGGAGAGAGGAAGTGAAGTTCACAATCTGGTTTGACTCGCCATCTTTGTTCCTCTATTGTGCACGTCTTTCCCCACGTGCGCAACAATCACGGAAGAATTTCTCCAACATCAAACTTTTCTTTACTGTAACATAAAACCTGACCTGCACAACAGGTCATAAAACATCATATAACTCCTTTAATACATTCAATAACGTCATACAAAACCGTAAAGCACAACGTGACCAACACGTTATTCAAACAACTCAAAATAGTATAAGAGGAAATTACAAAATCAAATTTACACAATCAAATTTCATTACACACACTAAACACACATATTCCATTTATATAAACTGTTAAACAATGCATATTTACACAGCTCGCCATGTAATGGCGGACTTCAGCGATAAACAGCATATACAATTATCAAGTTAGACAACTCACCAAATAGATGTCATTCACTCAAAATACCACTGCGTTCCAAATTATTATGCAAATGATATCTTTCTCTGGTTTTCCTAATTTGTCGATGCAAATGACAGTCAGTATAATTTTCAAGTAATCAACAGTTAGGGTACATTTGGAATTTTATTGAACAAACCTCCCACTGACAACAGTATTTATTTAAAAAATGAAAAACTCAAAATGCACTGTTCCAAATTATTATGCACAACAGAGTTTGAAAACATTTCATAGGTTGTAAAAAACTGAAAATGGTCATTTGTTGAATTTGCAGCATTAGGAGGTCATATTTACTGAAATCAAAAGCTATTTCAATCAAAAACATCCTAACAGGGCAAGTTACATGTTAACATAGGACCCCTTCTTTGATATCACCTTCACAATTCTTGCATCCATTGAACTTGTGAGTTTTTGGATAGTTTCTGATTGAATTTCTTTGCAGGATGTCAGAATAGCCTCCCAGAGCTGCTGTTTTGATGCTAACTGCCTCAAAACATGACTCCGCCACCTCCTTGCTGACGTCGACAGCCTTATTGGGACATGGTGGCCATCCACCAACCATACCACTACTCCATCCATCTGGACCATCCAGGGTTGCACGGCACTCATCAGTAAACAAGACTGTTTGAAAATTAGTCTTCATGTATGTGTGGGCCCACTGCAACCGTTTCTGCTTGTGAGCATTGGTTAGGGGTGGCCGAATAGTAGGTTTATGCACAACTGCAAGCATCTGGAGGATCCTACACCTTGAGGTTTTCGGGACTCCCGAGGCACCAGCAGCTTCAAATACCTGTTTGCTGCTTTGCAATGGCATTTTTGCAGCTGCTCTCTTAATCCGATGAATTTGTCTGGAAGAAACCTTCCTCATTCTGCCTTTATCTGCACGAACCCTTCTGTGCTCTGAATCAGCCACAAATCTCTTCACAGTACGATGATCTCGCTTAAGTTTTCGTGAAATATCTAATGTTTTCATACCTTGTCCAAGACATTGCACTATTTGACGCTTTTCGGCAGCAGACAGATCCTTTTTCTTTCCCATATTGCTTGAAACCTGTGGCCTGCTTAATAATGTGGAACGTCCTTCTTAAGTAGTTTTCCTTTAATTGGGCTCACCTGGCAAACTACTTATCACAGGTGTCTGAGATTGATTTCAGTGATCCAAAGAGCACTGAGACACAATACCATCCATAAGTTTAATTGAACAATATAAAATTAAATGTTTACGACACTTAAATCCAATTTGCATAATAATTTGGAACGCAGTGTAAGGTCATTCGCGTAAGGATGCAGACAGGTAAGCATTAATCCCTATTAGAAGCTTTAAATCAACTTTTAACAAGTTCAACAATAATCACTCGGTTTTGAATGTCTCTCTCCGTTTCTGTGCTGAGCTGCGCGCTACTGCTGCACATGCACTGTGCACATGTGTTGTTTCTTTAAGGGGAAGCGTCACAGAATTATCAGTTAAATGAAATACATTTAACTTATTTATACAACATGAAATGTCATATTTATTATCTTTTGTCCATTGCAACTAATTTCAATGTTCCTACATGTGTATATTAAAATAAACCACATTTTTATGGTGGGTTACATCTTCCCCCCCTTACCTAATGCACGTCCCTCTGCATTGCCTTAGAAACTTACACGGTCTGGACTGTGCAAGGCTTTAGGTAACTAGGTTGTACTAAGGAATCTACAAGTACTTCACTCAGGCTTTGGAAAAGGGACTGGACTACTGTAACTAATGGATTCCCCAGTTCAGGGTAAGTTAGCCGTCTGGCTGCTCTCCTTTCTCTGGTAGATCTTCTGAAACAGCTTTCATTTTCAGGTTCAGTTTGGTCTATGACACATCTGCTTCCATTCCTTTCTGGATCAATTTGAGCAGGACCATAGACGGCGTTCAATCCTGTTTCACGTATGTTAGATCTTTGTCCAACTGGTAGACCATCTTCTGTAGGAATGGGTAGATTCTTCTCCTCAGGATCAGGTAAGTTAATTTCTCTAGAATCAGGTAAGCACATTTCTTTGGGATCAGTTAAGTTGATTTCTTCAGGATCAGGTAAACTTGCAGTATAGGCCTCTTCTAGAACATCTGGCGGAAATGCCTTCGCTGCGTCTGAAAGAATCTGCTTATCAGCGGTTGACTGGTTGGAATAGTCTGGTTCTATTCTCTTTGGTAAACACTTCACAGTGGCTGGGGTATCATCTGTATACAATGTTTCCACTCTTAGGTTTCTGGAAGTACCCCTACGTTCCTCGAGGTCAGATTGAGAGTCGTATCCATCGGTTTCTCCAGGCAGGTCGATGCTGGGGTGTCGTCGAGTCCTTGGCCGCCTTGCTACTTCCGTGGTATGAGTTTCGTTTTCTATTGGAACCGAAGGAAGGAACCCACATGGCAGCAGCAGGTCACGATGAAGGGTTCTTTGTGGCCCTTCTCCAGTCTCAGGCCTCACTACGTATACCGGAATACCTTCATGCTGTTTCAGGATGACATATACATTCGACTCTCACCGGTCAGCTAACTTGTGTTTTCCTCGGAGACGGACGCTCCTGACTAAGACACAATCGCCTTCCTTTAAGTTGGAGTTCATCACATGTCTATCAAACCGTGCTTTGTTGCGATCTGCCACTTTCTTTGCACTCTCTGTCGCAGCCCTGTAGCTGTCTTGAAGCTGAGATCTTACGGATTACAGACATACTGTGAATGTGACCCAGGCTGGTGGTTGACAGGTAAGCCAAAGGCTAGGTCGATGGGCAGTCCGAACATGAATTCATACGGACTAAATCCAATCACTTCATCTTTAGTACAATTGTAAGCATGTACTAACGGTTTGACATAATCCCGCCATTGACTCTTCTTCTGATTCTCGAGGGTTCCAAGCATGTTCAATAAGGTCCGGTTGAAACGTTCAACAGGGTTCCCCCTTGGATGATATGGTGTGGTTCTTACTTTCTGTGTACCAATGAGTTCACACAACTCTTTTATGATCCTGGACTCAAAGTCTGGCCCTTGGTCGCTTTGGAGCTTCTCAGGGATGCCATAATGAACAAGGAAGTGGTCCCACAAGTACTTAGCTACTGTTCGGGCCTTTTGGTTTGGAGTGGGGACAGCCACGACATATTTAGTGAAATGGTCGGTAATTACCAGAATGTCCTTAATATTGTTTGAACCGGGCTCCACTGAGAGGAAATCCATGCACACGAGTTCAAGAGGCCTTGTAACTGTGATATTGGTAAGTGGTGCTGCCCTTTCAGGTAAGGTTTTGCGACGTACACAGCGGTTGCAGGTCCTCTGGTGTGGGAGTGTGCATAAGTGAAGCAACGTTTGTTCTTGGGACATTTTGCTTGAGTTTCAGTTCCCGTTCACCCCTCAACCGGAACTAAGCCAAGTTTAAATGATCAGGTTTCGAAGCACTGTTCTCAATATCCCATGATAGCTGTTTCTCCCTCAACTGCCTTCCCTTCGAGGCTACTAGAGAGGGGTTCAGCTCACTTTCACACTGGGGCTTGATGTGCCCGTCTTCCCCACACCTGAAACAATACCATGGCTTTGGTCTATTGCTTTTGTTATTTGTGTCTCGGCTGCCTAATTGTGTCTTTTGGTTGTCTTTCTGTGTAATCCGTGCTAGTTGGGATTGTAATTCAACTATCTGTCTTTTTAGGTCTTGAATCTCACTCTTAGAATTCGAAGTAGACTGTGATGAGGTACACTCCTCTTCATACAGGGGGTAAACGCCTTGGTAACGGGACAACACTTTCTGCTTCGAAGCACTGAAGTGCTGCTTCATACGAGACGCTTTGGAGACTCTCTTGTCCTCTGCTGTGCGAAGTAGCAGTAGAAGTTCTGAGAAGGTAGGTGGGTTTTGTTTCTTCTGCTCTAACTGCAATTCTGATATTAGCATGTTGTCCCAACAGCCTCTAACAAACTGTCTCAGAAGTTGTCGGTCAAGGTCGCTTGCAGACACACCTCCCCTCCTGAATGCGGCGTTCAGCATAACTTGGAGCCTCTGAAGATACGCGGAACGCTTCTCCCCATTGTCTTGCATTGTATTAAGATACCTTGCAAAGGAGTGATCTTCGACATTTCCGAAAACAGAATCTAAGATGTCCAGATAGATGGCTGGAGGAGATCCAGGTGTCAGGTGTTTCACTACATCAACGGCAGGTGATAGTAGGCTTTCAGTAACTTATTTATACAACATGAAATGTCATATTTATTATCTTTTGTCCATTGCAACTAATTTCAATGTTCCTACATGTGTATATTAAAATAAACCACATTTTTATGGTGGGTTACACATCCTCTTCACTGATCTGAAGTGCAGGAGGTGGGGTGACTGAAGGTGATAGGTTTTGTGTAGAGAGAATGTCAGAGTTGGTGTGAGGTCTAAAGTTAGCATTTTCAAATCTGCAGTAAAAGTCATTCAGATCATTGACCAGGTGTTGATTGCCTGCAAAATTGGGGGATGGTGGCTTGTAGTTGGTGATGTCTTTAAGGCCTTTCCACACAGACACAGGGTCGTTGGCTGAAAACCGGTTTTCCAACTTTTTAGAGTAGTTTCTCTTAGCCACTCTGATCTCCTTTGTCAACGTGTTCCTAGCCTGCTTGTACAAGACTTTGTCCCCTTTTCTGTAGGCATCCTCCTTGGCTTGGCGAATCTGTCTGAGTTTTGCTGAGAACCATGGTTTATCATTGTTGTATTTTAAGGAAGTCCTGGTAGGAATGCACAAATCCTCACAGAAACTGATGTATGATGTTACAGTCTCTGTGAGCTCATCCAGATCGCTGGTAGCAGCTTCAAAAACACTCCAATCGGTGCACTCGAAACAGGCTTGTAAGGCCCGCTCTGTTTCGTTGGTCCATCTTTTAACAGTCCTTACCATAGGTTTGGCAGCTTTTAGTTTCTGCCTGTAGGCTGGGATAAGGTGAACCAGGCAGTGATCAGACAGTCCTAAAGCTGCTCTAGGGACAGAGCGATATGCATTCTTTATTGTGGTGTAGCAATGGTCCAAAATATTTTTGTCTCTGGTAGGGCATGTGATGTGTTGTCTGTATTTTGGCAGCTCGAGTGTAAGTTTTGCCTGATTAAAGTCGCCAAGAATAATAATAACAGAGTCCGGATGTTGTTGCTCAGTGTCCGTGATGTGATCGGCGAGCTGTTGTAACGCCACGCTCACGTGCGCTTGCGGTGGAATGTAAAGACACACGAGAATGAACGAGGAAAACTCTCGCGGCGAGTAAAAGGGCTTACAGTTAATGAAGAGTGCTTCTAGGTCGAGACAGCACATCTTCTTCATCATTGTTGTATCTGTACACCACTTTTCATTGATGTAGAAACATAGCCCACCACCGCGCGATTTCCCTGTTAAGTCTGCGTCGCGGTCCACTCTGAACAGCTGGTAGCCGGGCAGATGTAGCGCGCTGTCCGGGATGAAGTCATTTAGCCACGTTTCCACGAAACACAAAACAGCAGAGTTTGAAAAATCCTTATTTGTCCGGTAGAGTAGAAGAAGTTCGTCCATTTTGTTTGGCAGAGAGCGCAGATTAACCAGACGTATACTAGGCAGCGCAGTTTTAAAGCCGCGCTTTCTGAGCCTGATTAGCGCGCCGGCTCGCTTCCCATGCTTGCGCGTCCTGGAGCGCTTTGTTAGCGCCACTGCGCCTACGATGTTAAGTAAAACGTCCGAATAATCAAAAACCGGTAAAAGATCAGATGGTGTGCACTGCCGAATGTTCAGCAGTTCATCTCTTGTGAAACTGATTGTATGGGGAAAAAATAAAACAGGACAAACTAACAAAAACACTAAAACAACTGGAGAGCTCCACACCGAGGCAGCCATCTGCGCCGCCATCTTGGAATCTAGGAAATATTTATCTAGGGAATCTATTTTCTGTTCCAACACGAAAGTGCCTCTGTGTATAAGGCTAGGTTCAGAAATAAATGAAAAACAAAACTATTAGGGAAATGTTGCCAGAAAGGTCGGAGCAAGCTGTTTTCAATTTACACGGCCCAATCAATGTATTTTAGTCTGCAACTAGGCTTATGCTTTGTCTGTGAAATGTGTGAAAGGGGAATATTGAACGATGCTTAGTTCAAAGATCAACAATGGAGAGCTTGTTTTTTGGGATGGAAACCCAGGACCTCATACATGCAAAGATGAAGACAGTGGCTTTTTATACTCACGGTAGAGCAAAGGCTTAGGGAAGCATTGCTCATTACGTCAGGGCAAGGCGTTTTCGGCAAGAGAGCCTCGACAATCCATTTCAGTCGCAAACCTTACCTTGTGAAACCGGGCCCCAGGGAAGTATTGCAAGACAATTAATTTCAGCAATGCAGCTGCTTAACCGTCAGACAATAAACAACTTGAAGATGCTGGGGATTGAACCCTGGACCTTATACATGCAAAGCATGCGCTCCACCACTGAGCTACACCCCCACGTGCTTTACTTTGACCGAGTGTATTTGACATGGTTTTTATGCTTACTGTAGATTTATTGTACAATGAGGTCCCTTTGCTTCTTGTGCTTGAGCAGCGCTTCTTACTGCAGTCCCCTGATATATTTGGCTTGACGTAGGCTTGTGGCTAACTGGGCCTGGTGGCTTGTTGTTCTAGGGGTATGATTCTCGCTTTGGGTGTGAGAGGTCCTGGGTTCAAATCCCGGACGAGCCCTGCTATCAAGGCAGTAGTTGTTCTTGGTCTCCAGTGTCTGTTCCTGTGGGCGTTTTCTGTCAGGATTGGTTGTATCTGCAAGACATTACTTAGACTCGTTGTGATGTTCCAGAAATTGCGTCACATTTCTCTACTTTGTGCACCGTGCAATCCACATGGGATCCTCTTTCAGTACCAAAAACAATGTGTTTTTTCAAACTCTCAGTTCAGCCCAGTTGTCTTTGACGTGTGTTTAAAACTGCAGTTTTGCCTTGAGATTGTGGCTCGTTGGTCTAGGGGTATGATTCTCGCTTAGGGTGCGAGAGGTCCCGTGTTCAAATCCTGGATGAGCCCTGCTATCAAGGAAAAGTAGTTCATGGTCGCCAGTGCTTGTTCCTCCTGGGGCTTTCTGGCAGTATTGGTTGTATCTGCCGAACATTACATCCACTCATTGTGACGAAAGTGCGTCACATTCCTGATAGCAATAGACTTCGGGGCGGATCCGCCTTCAAGTCGCCTGGTCCGCTGTACTCTCAGATTCAATTCGGCCACACGCACAGAATATGCCCCGCCTCCGCACAACGCACTGTCAACTCGCGGACTCGCAACTGACGCTGGGCGAATTCTCTGACCGAACGCAGTGAGCTTCATCTCCGTGTACTTGGCTTTGATGTGTTTTTGTACATTCACGGTACACCAAAGGACAAGGCAAACATTGCACGTTATGTCAGGGTTTCATGCCATGACTGTGTTCATTTAGAGAGCCTAACCAATTCATTTGAGTCTGGAACTATGCTTTAGCCTTGTGTTGTCAATCCAGCCAATAGGGAAGTATTGTATCATACGTTATATGCACTAAAGTCTCGGGACACCCCCTACTGACGAACGTATTTAACCTCTTTAGTCATTTCTGTGAGTACAAATCCTAACGCTGCAGCATAAAAAGACATTCTTGGGAACTGTGTGCTTATAATTTTATTGCAACCGTTTGGGCAGCGCTATTTTCTGTTCTAACGCGAAAGTGCCTCTGTGTATAAGGCTAGGTTCAGAAAGAAATGAAAGACAAAAGTATAAGGGAAATGTTGCCAGATAGGTCGGAGCAAACGGTTTTCAAATAAGACGGCCAAATCAATGTATTTTAGTCTGCAACTAGGCTTAAGGTTTGTCTGTGAAATGTGTGAAAGGGGAATATTCAGTCTTGTATAAAGTACTTGAAAGCAATACTTGAGTAAAAGTACAAGTATCTTACCAAAAAATGACTTTGGTAGAAGTTAAAGTCACCCTTTAAAATATTACTTGAGTAAAAGTCTTAAAGTNACCTGACATTTAGTATACTTAAGTATCAAAAGTAATTGTCTGATATAAAATGTACTTAAGTACTAAAAGTAAAAGTAAAAGTAAAGGTATTTTAAAAAAAGTGAACGGTTAGAATTTTGAGGTAATTAAATCAAAGCAAATCTCAAGTTCAACAAAATGCACGGTGCTTTTGAAGATGTGAGTAATCCTGAAGGCTCCTCTGTAACCTGCCATTAATTAGCCTAATGTGGTCTAAAAAAATCCCTCCACCGGTGTAACACTAATTTACCTAGGAAATATTCGGCCGCCACTTAGGCTATACCAGAAACCGTTATTAACCATTTCAGTATTATGTGTTGAATTAATTCGGAGGGAAAATCATTGGTGTTGTTAAATATCTGCACATTGGCTAATCAGAAAAGTTAACTAGCACACGTTAGCCTGGCCATCACGTTAGCCAGATATCTGAACAGGCTTATGATAACTAATTCATGTTAAATAACGTGAATTGAATGAAAATTAATTTAACCTACCTCGATGTGCTTCTTCAGGTTGGACGGGGAGTTTTTTAATGCCAATATTTCAGTGACTCTCGGTAGGCATACCGGGTTTCCATCCAAAGTTGCGAATTTAGCTTATGCGCAAAATTGGAAAATCGCATAAAACATTTGCCGTTTCCATCCAACTAGTCAACCTAATAAACTGGCACTAAATATCAGTAAGAGAAGCCACTGAATATAATAGTTTTGATATACTTGCGCATGCAGACGATTAGGAAACTCAATAAATGGGGTGCTTTTGTGGATGCCTGCTGTTCGGGAAACACAGTCGTGACAGTTCTAAGAGGCAATTACAAAAATACTTGACGACTTTGCTCATGCGTTTAAGAATGACCATCACAACATTTCTGATGCTGTGTAACAAGATCATTACTCTGGTTAGTCAGGTTACGCAGTCTCATAGTGCAGTTACATGACTTTTTGGAGGAATTTATTCAGCAAATGCGTTTCCATCTCCCATTATTCGCATTAAACCTTTTTCGCAAAAATGAAAAACCACCTCAAGCGAGCGTAAAAACCTTTTTGCGAATTAAGGGTTTTTAATTAGAAATTTAGCGTTTCCATCACTCGTTTCTGATGCGAAACTTCAAAATGCGAATAAAACCAGAGTAATGGAAACCCACATTTAATCCGGTAGGAAGAATTTTTCACTCCAATGTACGAAAATATTTCTTGCAAATACGGCAACGGGTGTGTAACGTTATCTTCGTCACCACCACGGAGTTCACCAAGTTCATCACTGTAGTCGAGATGCTCGTCATCTGCTACCAGAGTGGTAACGTTAGCAGAGCCTGCAGCAGGTGCTTCCATGATGGCATCAATAATGTGACATGCCCGGACAAGCAGGACTTCTTCTTCTTCGTGCTTGGCGGTTGACATGACAACAAACAGGCATTACGTCACCAACTCAAATTTCTTCAGAAAATTCTTTAATTTGTAGTAACGAGTAACGAAGATGGTTAGGAGAAATGTATCGGAGTAAAAGTACACATATTATTTAGGAAATGTAGTGGAGTAAAAGTGAAAGTTGTCAGAAATATAAATAACGAAGTAAAGTACAGATATGTGAGAATTCTACTTAAGTACAGTAACGAAGTATTTGTACTTCGTTACATTACAACACTGGGAATATTGAACTATGCTTAGTTCAAAGATCAACAATGGAGTGCTTGTTTTTTTTTTTTAAAGCAACGTCTTGGAGATCCTGGGTTTGAACCCACGACCTCATACATGCAAAGATGAAGACAGTGGCTTTTTATACTCACGGTAGAGCAAAGGCTTAGGGAAGCATTGCTCGTTATGTCAGGGCAAGGCGTTTTCGGCAAAAGAGCCTAGACAATCCATTTCAGTCGCAAACCTTACCTTGTGAAACCGGGCCCCAGGTAAGTATTGCAAGACAATTAATTTCAGCAATGCTGCTGCTTAACCTTCAGACAAGAAACATCTTGGAGATGCTGGGTATTGAACCCAGGACCTCATACATGCAAAGCATGCGCTCTACCACTGAGCTACATCCCCACACGGCCAGTGATTGCGTTTGTATATACTAATGGAAAACCTGGTGATTCGGCAGCTGTGGCTAATTAGGTCAGAGCTAGCGGTTTTTATTTAACACAGCCCAATCAGTGTATATTTGTCTGCAACTGGGCTTAAGCTTTGTCTTTGAAATGCATCAGAGGGATATATTGAACGATGTTGTAAAATCGAAAATGCAGCTGCTTGTATTTTTAAACAAGCAACATCTTGGAAATTGAACCCTGGATCTCAAACATGCAATGCATGCTCTCTACCGCTGAGTTACACCCCCACGTGCTTGACTTTGACCGAGTGTATTTGACATGGTTTTTATGCTCACTGTAGATTTATTGTACAATGAGGTCCCTTAGCTTCTTGTGCGTGAGCGGCGCTTCTTACTGCAGTCCCCTGCTATATTTGGCTCGACGTAGGCTTGTGGCTAGCAGGGCCTGGTGGCACGTTGGTCTAGGGTTATGATTCTCGCTTCGGGTGCGAGGGCTCTCGGGTTCAAATCCCGGACGAGCCCTGCTATCCAGCAGTAGTTGTTCTTTGTCGCCAGTGTCTATTCCTCCGGGCGTTTTCTGTCAGGATTGGTTGTAAGTGCAAGACATTACATAGACGTTGTGATGTTCCAGAAAGTGCGTCACATTTCTCTTCTTCGTTCACCGTGCAATCCACATGAGAGCCTCTTTCGGTACCAAAAACAAGGTGTTTTTTCAAACTCTCGGGTCAGCCCAGTTGTCTTTGACGTGTGTTTAAAACTGCAGGTTTGATTTGAGCTCGTGGCTCGTTGGTCTAGGGATATGATTCTCGCTTAGGGTGCGAGAGGTCCCGGGTTCAAATCCCGGACGAGCCCTGTTGTCTGCAACAATACGACTTACATGTTGTGAAGCCGGTCAACTTTGCTCACAACAAAAAAGCACTCGGACATGATGGGAATTAAACCAAGTACTCATACATGCAAAACTCCCAGTGAGCTTCATCTCCGTGTACCTGGCTTTGATGTGATTTTGTACATTCACCGTAGACCAAAGGACAAGGCAAACATTGCACGTTATGTCAGGGTTTCATGCCATGACTTTGTTCATTTAGAGAGCCTAACCAATTCATTTGAGTCTGGAACTATGCTTTAGCCTTGTGTTGTGAATCCAGCCAATAGGGAATTATTGTATCATACGTTATATGGAAAAAAGCCTCGGGACACCCCCTACTCACGAACGTATTTAACCTCTTTAGTCATTTCTGTGAGTACAAATCCTAACGCTGCAGCATAAAAAGACATTCTTGGGAACTGTGTGCTTATAATTTTATTGCAACCGTTTGGGCAGCGCTATTTTCTGTTCTAACGCGAAAGTGCCTCTGTGTATAAGGCTAGGTTCAGAAAGAAATGAAAGACAAAAGTATAAGGGAAATGTTGCCAGATAGGTCGGAGCAAACGGTTTTCAAATAAGACGGCCAAATCAATGTATTTTAGTCTGCAACTAGGCTTAAGGTTTGTCTGTGAAATGTGTGAAAGGGGAATATTCAGTCTTGTATAAAGTACTTGAAAGCAATACTTGAGTAAAAGTACAAGTATCTTACCAAAAAATGACTTTGGTAGAAGTTAAAGTCACCCTTTAAAATATTACTTGAGTAAAAGTCTTAAAGTACCTGACATTTAGTATACTTAAGTATCAAAAGTAATTGTCTGATATAAAATGTACTTAAGTACTAAAAGTAAAAGTAAAAGTAAAGGTATTTTAAAAAAAGTGAACGGTTAGAATTTTGAGGTAATTAAATCAAAGCAAATCTCAAGTTCAACAAAATGCACGGTGCTTTTGAAGATGTGAGTAATCCTGAAGGCTCCTCTGTAACCTGCCATTAATTAGCCTAATGTGGTCTAAAAAAATCCCTCCACCGGTGTAACACTAATTTACCTAGGAAATATTCGGCCGCCACTTAGGCTATACCAGAAACCGTTATTAACCATTTCAGTATTATGTGTTGAANTTAATTCGGAGGGAAAATCATTGGTGTTGTTAAATATCTGCACATTGGCTAATCAGAAAAGTTAACTAGCACACGTTAGCCTGGCCATCACGTTAGCCAGATATCTGAACAGGCTTATGATAACTAATTCATGTTAAATAACGTGAATTGAATGAAAATTAATTTAACCTACCTCGATGTGCTTCTTCAGGTTGGACGGGGAGTTTTTTAATGCCAATATTTCAGTGACTCTCGGTAGGCATACCGGGTTTCCATCCAAAGTTGCGAATTTAGCTTATGCGCAAAATTGGAAAATCGCATAAAACATTTGCCGTTTCCATCCAACTAGTCAACCTAATAAACTGGCACTAAATATCAGTAAGAGAAGCCACTGAATATAATAGTTTTGATATACTTGCGCAAGCAGACGATTAGGAAACTCAATAAATGGGGTGCTTTTGTGGATGCCTGCTGTTCGGGAAACACAGTCGTGACAGTTCTAAGAGGCAATTACAAAAATACTTGACGACTTTGCTCAAGCGTTTAAGAATGACCATCACAACATTTCTGATGCTGTGTAACAAGATCATTACTCTGGTTAGTCAGGTTACGCAGTCTCATAGTGCAGTTACTGACTTTTTGGAGGAATTTATTCAGCAAATGCGTTTCCATCTCCCATTATTCGCATTAACCTTTTTCGCAAAAATGAAAAACCACCTCAAGCGAGCGTAAAAACCTTTTTGCGAATTAAGGGTTTTTAATTAGAAATTTAGCGTTTCCATCACTCGTTTCTGATGCGAAACTTCAAAATGCGAATAAAACCAGAGTAATGGAAACCCACATTATTCCGGTAGGAAGAATTTTTCACTCCAATGTACGAAAATATTTCTTGCAAATACGGCAACGGGTGTGTAACGTTATCTTCGTCACCACCACGGAGTTCACCAAGTTCTCACTGTAGTCGAGATGCTCGTCATCTGCTACCAGAGTGGTAACGTTAGCAGAGCCTGCAGCAGGTGCTTCCATGATGGCATCAATAATGTGACATGCCCGGACAAGCAGGACTTCTTCTTCTTCGTGCTTGGCGGTTGACATGACAACAAACAGGCATTACGTCACCAACTCAAATTTCTTCAGAAAATTCTTTAATTTGTAGTAACGAGTAACGAAGATGGTTAGGAGAAATGTATCGGAGTAAAAGTACACATTTTATTTAGGAAATGTAGTGGAGTAAAAGTGAAAGTTGTCAGAAATATAAATAACGAAGTAAAGTACAGATATGTGAGAATTCTACTTAATACAGTAACGAAGTATTTGTACTTCGTTACATTACAACACTGGGAATATTGAACTATGCTTAGTTCAAAGATCAACAATGGAGTGCTTGTTTTTTTTTTTTAAAGCAACGTCTTGGAGATCCTGGGTTGAACCCACGACCTCATACATGCAAAGATGAAGACAGTGGCTTTTTAACTCACGGTAGAGCAAAGGCTTAGGGAAGCATTGCTCGTTATGTCAGGGCAAGGCGTTTTCGGCAAAGAGCCTAGACAATCCATTTCAGTCGCAAACCTTACTTGTGAAACCGGGCCCCAGGTAAGTATTGCAAGACAATTAATTTCAGCAATGCAGCTGCTTAACCTTCAGACAAGAAACAACTTGGAGATGCTGGGGATTGAACCCAGGACCTCAATACATGCAAGCATGCGCTCTACCACTGAGCTACATCCCCACACGGCCAGTGATGCGTTTGTAATACTAATGGAAAACCTGGTGATTCGGCAGCTGTGGCTAAATAGGTCAGAGCTAGCGGTTTTTAATTAACACAGCCCAATCAGTGTATATTAGTCTGCAACTGGCTATAAGCTTTGTCTTTGAAATGCATCAGAGGGATATATTGAACGATGTTGTAAAGTATGGAGTAAATGTACTTGGTTACTTTACTTAAGTATCTTTTTGGCTACTTGTAGTTGTACTGAGTAATTAAAGATATTAGCAACTTTTACTCTCACTATAACAGTGTTGTAATGTAACGAAGTACAAATACTTCGTTACTGTATTTAAGTAGAATTCTCACATATCTGTACTTTACTTCGTTATTTATATTTCTGACAACTTTCACTTTTACTCCACTACATTTCCTAAATAAAATGTGTACTTTTACTCCGATACATTTCTCCTAACCATCTTCGTTACTCGTTACTACAAATTAAAGAATTTTCTGAAGAAATTTGAGTTGGTGACGTAATGCCTGTTTGTTGTCATGTCAACCGCCAAGCACGAAGAAGAAGAAGTCCTGCTTGTCCGGGCATGTCACATTATTGATGCCATCATGGAAGCACCTGCTGCAGGCTCTGCTAACGTTACCACTCTGGTAGCAGATGACGAGCATCTCGACTACAGTGACGAACTTGGTGAACTCCGTGGTGGTGACGAAGATAACGTTACACACCCGTTGCCGTATTTGCAAGAAATATTTTCGTACATTGGAGTGAAAAATTCTTCCTACCGGAATAAGTGTGGGTTTCCATTACTCTGGTTTTATTCGCATTTTGAAGTTTCGCATCAGAAACGAGTGATGGAAACGCTAAATTTCTAATTAAAAACCCTTAATTCGCAAAAAGGTTTTTACGCTCGCTTGAGGTGGTTTTTCATTTTTGCGAAAAAGGGTTAATGCGAATAATGGGAGATGGAAACGCATTTGCTGAATAAATTCCTCCAAAAAGTCACGTAACTGCACTATGAGACTGCGTAACCTGACTAACCAGAGTAATGATCTTGTTACACAGCATCAGAAATGTTGTGATGGTCATTCTTAAACGCCTGAGCAAAGTCGTCAAGTATTTTTGTAATTGCCTCTTAGAACTGTCACGACTGTGTTTCCCGAACAGCAGGCATCCACAAAAGCACCGCATTTATTGAGTTTCCTAATCGTCTGCTTGCGCAAGTATATCAAAACTATTATATTCAGTGGCTTCTCTTACTGATATTTAGTGCCAGTTTATTAGGTTGACTAGTTGGATGGAAACGGCAAATGTTTTATGCGATTTTCCAATTTTGCGCATAAGCTAAATTCGCAACTTTGGATGGAAACCCGGTATGCCTACCGAGAGTCACTGAAATATTGGCATTAAAAAACTCCCCGTCCAACCTGAAGAAGCACATCGAGGTAGGTTAAATTAATTTTCATTCAATTCACGTTATTTAACATGAATTAGTTATCATAAGCCTGTTCAGATATCTGGCTAACGTGATGGCCAGGCTAACGTGTGCTAGTTAACTTTTCTGATTAGCCAATGTGCAGATATTTAACAACACCAATGATTTTCCCTCCGAATTAATTCAACACATAATACTGAAATGGTTAATAACGGTTTCTGGTATAGCCTAAGTGGCGGCCGAATATTTCCTAGGTAAATTAGTGTTACACCGGTGGAGGGATTTTTTTAGACCACATTAGGCTAATTAATGGCAGGTTACAGAGGAGCCTTCAGGATTACTCACATCTTCAAAAGCACCGTGCATTTTGTTGAACTTGAGATTTGCTTTGATTTAATTACCTCAAAATTCTAACCGTTCACTTTTTTTAAAATACCTTTACTTTTACTTTTACTTTTAGTACTTAAGTACATTTTATATCAGACAATTACTTTTGATACTTAAGTATACTAAATGTCAGGTACTTTAAGACTTTTACTCAAGTAATATTTTAAAGGGTGACTTTAACTTCTACCAAAGTCATTTTTTGGTAAGATACTTGTACTTTTACTCAAGTATTGCTTTCAAGTACTTTATACAAGACTGAATATTCCCCTTTCACACATTTCACAGACAAACCTTAAGCCTAGTTGCAGACTAAAATACATTGATTTGGCCGTCTTATTTGAAAACCGTTTGCTCCGACCTATCTGGCAACATTTCCCTTATACTTTTGTCTTTCATTTCTTTCTGAACCTAGCCTTATACACAGAGGCACTTTCGCGTTAGAACAGAAAATAGCGCTGCCCAAACGGTTGCAATAAAATTATAAGCACACAGTTCCCAAGAATGTCTTTTTATGCTGCAGCGTTAGGATTTGTACTCACAGAAATGACTAAAGAGGTTAAATACGTTCGTGAGTAGGGGGTGTCCCGAGGCTTTTTTCCATATTACGTATGATACAATAATTCCCTATTGGCTGGATTCACAACACAAGGCTAAAGCATAGTTCCAGACTCAAATGAATTGGTTAGGCTCTCTAAATGAACAAAGTCATGGCATGAAACCCTGACATAACGTGCAATGTTTGCCTTGTCCTTTGGTCTACGGTGAATGTACAAAATCACATCAAAGCCAGGTACACGGAGATGAAGCTCACTGGGAGTTTTGCATGTATGAGTACTTGGTTTAATTCCCATCATGTCCGAGTGCTTTTTTGTTGTGAGCAAAGTTGACCGGCTTCACAACATGTAAGTCGTATTGTTGCAGACAACAGGGCTCGTCCGGGATTTGAACCCGGGACCTCTCGCACCCTAAGCGAGAATCATATCCCTAGACCAACGAGCCACGAGCTCAAATCAAACCTGCAGTTTTAAACACACGTCAAAGACAACTGGGCTGACCCGAGAGTTTGAAAAAACACCTTGTTTTTGGTACCGAAAGAGGCTCTCATGTGGATTGCACGGTGAACGAAGAAGAGAAATGTGACGCACTTTCTGGAACATCACAACGTCTATGTAATGTCTTGCACTTACAACCAATCCTGACAGAAAACGCCCGGAGGAATAGACACTGGCGACAAAGAACAACTACTGCTGGATAGCAGGGCTCGTCCGGGATTTGAACCCGAGAGCCCTCGCACCCGAAGCGAGAATCATAACCCTAGACCAACGTGCCACCAGGCCCTGCTAGCCACAAGCCTACGTCGAGCCAAATATAGCAGGGGACTGCAGTAAGAAGCGCCGCTCACGCACAAGAAGCTAAGGGACCTCATTGTACAATAAATCTACAGTGAGCATAAAAACCATGTCAAATACACTCGGTCAAAGTCAAGCACGTGGGGGTGTAACTCAGCGGTAGAGTGCATGCATTGCATGTTTGAGATCCAGGGTTCAATTTCCAAGATGTTGCTTGTTTAAAAATACAAGCAGCTGCATTTTCGATTTTACAACATCGTTCAATATATCCCTCTGATGCATTTCAAAGACAAAGCTTTAGCCCAGTTGCAGACTAATATACACTGATTGGCATTTCAGTCGCAAACCTTACCTTGTGAAACCGGGCCCCAGGTAAGTATTGCAAGACAATTAATTTCAGCAATGCAGCTGCTTAACCTTCAGACAAGAAACATCTTGGAGATGCTGGGTATTGAACCCAGGACCTCATACATGCAAAGCATGCGCTCTACCACTGAGCTACATCCCCACACGGCCAGTGAGTGCGTTTGTATATACTAATGGAAAACCTGGTGATTCGGCAGCTGTGGCTAAATAGGTCAGAGCTAGCGGTTTTTAGTTAACACAGCCCAATCAGTGTATATTAGTCTGCAACTGGGCTTAAGCTTTGTCTTTGAAATGCATCAGAGGGATATATTGAACGATGTTGTAAAATCGAAAATGCAGCTGCTTGTATTTTTAAACAAGCAACATCTTGGAAATTGAACCCTGGATCTCAGGCATGCAATGCATGCGCTCTACCGCTGAGTTACACCCCCACGTGCTTGACTTTGACCGAGTGTATTTGACATGGTTTTTATGCTCACTGTAGATTTATTGTACAATGAGGTCCCTTAGCTTCTTGTGCGTGAGCAGCGCTTCTTACTGCAGTCCCCTGCTATATTTGGCTCGACGTAGGCTTGCGGCTAGCAGGGCCTGGTGGCACGTTGGTCTAGGCTTATGATTCTCGCTTCGGGTGCGAGGGGTCTCGGGTTCAAATCCCGGACGAGCCCTGCTATGCAGCAGTAGTTGTTCTTTGTCGCCAGTGTCTGTTCCTCCGGACGTTTTCTGTCAGGATTGGTTGTAAGTGCAAGACATTACATAGACGTTGTGATGTTCCAGAAAGTGCGTCACATTTCTCTTCTTCGTTCACCGTGCAATCCACATGAGAGCCTCTTTCGGTACCAAAAACAAGGTGTTTTTTCAAACTTTCGGGTCAGCCCAGTTGTCTTTGACGTGTGTTACCTCCCGGACAGGGAAAAGTAGTTCATGGTCGCCAGTGCTTGTTCCTCCTGGTGCTTTCTGTCAGTATTGGTTGTATCTGCAGAACATTACATCCACTCATTGTGATGTTCCAGAAAGTGCGTCACATTTCTCTACTTCGTGCACCGTGCAATCCACATGGGAGCCTCTTTCGGTACCAAAAACAAGGTGTTTTTTCAAACTCTCAGGTCAGCCCAGTTGTCTTTGACGTGTGTTTAAAACTGCAGGTTTGACTTGAGCTCGTGGCTCGTTGGTCTAGGGTTATGATTCTCGCTTAGGGTGCGAGAGGTCCTGGGTTCAAATTCTGGACGAGCCCTGCTATCAGGGGAAAAGTAGTTCATGGTCGCCAGTGCTTGTTCCTCTGGTGCTTTCTGTTAGTATTGGTTGTATCTGCAGAACATTACATCAACTCATTGTGATGTTCCAGAAAGTGCGTCTCATTTTTCTACTTTCTGCACCATGCAATCCACATGGGAGCATTTTCTAGTTCTAAAAACAATGTGTTTTCCAAATCTCCAGTCAGCCCTGCTGTCTTTGACCGGTGTTTAAGTCTGCAGGTTTTAACTGAGGCTGTGGCTCGTTGGTCTAGGGGTTGATTCTCGCTTTGGGTGTGAGAGGTCCAGGATTCAAATCCCGGACGAGCCCTGTTGTCTGCAACAATACGACTTACATGTCGTGAGCGCCTTTAATGAAGCCGGTCAACTTTGCTCACAACAAGAAAGCCCTCGGACATGATGGGAATTAAACCAAGTACTCATACATGCAAAACTCCCAGTGAGCTTCATCTCTGTGTATCTGGCTTTGACGTGATTTTGTACAGTCACGGTAGACCAAAGGACAAGGCAAACATTGCTCGTTATGTCAGGGTTTCATGTCATGACTGTGTTCATTTAGAGAGCCTAACCAGTTCATTTGAGTCTGGAACTATGCTTTAGCCTTGTGTTGTGAATCCAGCCCATAGGGTAGTATTGTATCATACGTTATATGGAAAAAAGTCTCGGGACACCCCCTACTAATGAACGTATTTAACCTCTTTAGTCATTTCTGTGAGTACAAATCCTAACGCTGCAGCATAAAAAGACATTCTTGGGAACTGTGTGCTTATAATTTTATTACAACCGTTTGGGCAGCGCTATTTTCTGTTCCAACGCGAAAGTGCCTCTGTGTATAAGTCTAGGTTCAGAAAGAAATGAAAAACAAAAGTATTAGGGAAATGTTGCCAGATAGGTCGGAGCAAGCGGTTTTCAATTAAGACGGCCCAATCAATGTATTTTAGTCTGCAACTAGGCTTAAGCTTTGTCTGTGAAATGTGTGAAAGGGGAATATTGAACGATGCTTAGTTCAAAGATCAACAATGGAGTGCTTGTTTTTTTTTTTTAAAGCAACATCTTGGAGATCCTGGGATTGAACCCAGGACCTCATACATGCAAAGATGAAGACAGTGGCTCTTTATACTCACGGTAGAGCAAAGGCTTAGGGAAGCATTGCTCGTTATGTCAGGGCAAGGCGTTTTCGGCAAGAGAGCCTAGACAATCCATTTCAGTCGCAAACCTTACCTTGTGAATCCGGGCCCCAGGTAAGTATTGCAAGACAATTAATTTCAGCAATGCAGCTGTTTAACCTTCAGACAAGAAACAACTTGGAGATGCCGGGGATTGAACCCAAGACCTCATACATGCAAAGCATGCGCTCTATCACTGAGCTACATCCCCTCACGTCTGCATTGGCGTGAGCGTGTTTTTCATGGAAAACACACGTGTTGGGGCACGGTTGCTAGATAGGCCGGAGCAAGCTGTTTTGAGGTAAAGACAGTGCAACCAATCAGTGCACTTTAGTCAGGAATTAGGTTTAAGCCTGGTCTGTGAAACCAAGCCAAAAGGGAAATACTGTAAGAATCAGAATCAGAAAGAGCTTTATTGCCAAGTATTTTTGTACATACAAGAAATTTGTTTTGGTGACAGGAGCATCCAGAACACAGAAACAGCAACAACAGTACACAGAGACCATAACACAATAGAATACAGTACACAATGATTTAAATAAGGGCCTATGGGTATAAAAAAATTAAGAAATACAATACAATAAACATAAGATAAAGATATAGAGAGTGTAAAGCTATGTATGTATGTAAATATGTAAGGGCAGGAAACATCTGGGTCGTTGGTTGGTTCGACCTTGAGGCTGAGTTCTCGCGACCAGCTGAGATGTCATGCCTAACTTTTGTGACCTGGCAATGCATTTCAGACGAGTTGGCTTGCTGGGAAGCGGAAGTTCCCGTACTCGAGCCCAATTATTTTGTAATGGTTATAGTCTCTTAGAGGCTCAAAACAATTCAGCAGGTCTCCGCTGGTGAAGAGAGGGCACGCATCCATCCGCGACATGCACATGGGGTGCACATGCCCGTGGAGCTTCTGGTCAGGTGTGTGGGAACTTCTTGTTTCAGTCATACCTCAGTTGATGGCCGCGTGTGTGTGTCTCGGCTTGTTCTGGGTAGTCAGCCGTCTGATGAGGTGCGGTCTGGGTGCCATGCTCATCTCATGTTAGGATGACTGTCTCTGTGGTCGACAAGCAGGTTGCAGAGATCTGGACGTTTTCTCAGTAGGAGGGCATTCATGAGGGTTATTCGTTTCTCGTGCCACTCGTGGTTGAAAAGAGTATGATTTGGATTTTTACATCCTCCTGTTGAGGTTTCTTGTAGAATCGGCTCCTTTGTTGTTCTCAGGATCTCTGCTGGCTCAGACGTATTTGCACGGTTTTGCTCTCTGGACAGGTGTCATCCATGGTGTTGAGATGAATTCCTTGATGACTGTTGGGCCGGAACAGGTCAGTGGCGCCTAGGTTGCCAGCTGGGTTTCCATGGGGCACCGTCTTTCATGTCCGACGAAAGTGGTCAGCTCCATGTTGTCTCAGGTCATCCTGTCTGGTGCTTGGCTGTTCCTGGCAGGCTGTAACATCTGCTGAGTTTCTGCTGAAGATCTGCTGATGTGGTGCATTCTCCAGAGTCATTTCTTTGTGATGTGCAGAGATAGGCAAGATTTAAACAGTCTTTATGGAGGCAGCGCTATGTTCTCTGTAGGTCTTATGGGCTGAGTTCCGCAGATATCAGGTGATATTGGCGGAAGACGGCCATAGCGCTTAGGTGATGACTCACAGTGTGGTGCGGATTTCTGAGGCAGGAGAGTTTTGCGTTGAAGTCTTCTTCCCTTTCAGCCTGTTCCGTCCTCTCATGTAGGCTCGGATGCTGGCTGTAGCAGAGGTGTTGTAGCTGCTGTAATCCGCTTTGACAGTTTCTGACTGCTGGCATAGGATGCTGTGGTCCTCTAGGCTGGATGTGATCCTAAGCAGGTGATCTGTCTTGTGTGGTCACACTGGGCAGTGTTCCTGCCTAAGAGTCAATGTTTTGCAGGTAGGAGTTTGTTGTGGCCTCCTGCAGTGTTCAGGGTGACAGCATCTAGTGGTGACAGCTGTCATGTTTCTGGCCAGCTTGCTGGGGTCTGTGGGGACACGCAGGGTATGTGTCTGCAGGTTCTTTTGAATGGTTCCTGCCCCACCCCTCTGTGTTTTTGCTGGCTAGTAAGGTGTGAACAGTGGGCTTCCCCCCCCCCTTCGCAGCTTTGGCCTTTTAGCTGGGGGGCTGGACAGGAGAGATCCTGTTGCATTCTCCTGTCTGTTCACATTGTAGTCTGCAAGCTATGTTCAGCTCCTTTTGGTTCCATTGCTGAGTCATGGCTTGGACTTAAGCGTGGACTGCTTGCAGATGGCCTTTATAGGCCTTGGCCGTGGCATTGTATTGCTGTCTGCCGGGGCCATTATGAAGAGAGCTTCTGCATGTTGGAGTTTTCCTACCAGCTCCTCTCTGGCGTCTGCTCCAACTGCTCTCTTAGCTCGGTCTGTGTTGCAAAGGACTCTTGTAGCTTTCATCTTCTCCTGTAGCTCCTGGTCCTCTTCATCCGCTGTCATTTGCAGGTCCAGCTAGTCTAGGCGGTTCTGCACGTGCTCCTGGCTCTAATAGGACGATCTGGTCGTGGTCACTGATGATCCTGGCTGTGCACTTCAGATGAGTTTGTTGTAGCTCTGGTTTAGATCGTGGTCCCTTCGCCGGTTTAGGTCGTCTGACCAACAGCTCTCAACGCAGTTGCTGTGTGCAGATGTTGGTCCCAGGCAGGAGTCCGTCGCATCGCTTTGCATGGTCTCTAGCTGGTCTGGCAGGTGACAGGACTGGATGGTCTGGACATGCTGGCGCACTGGGAGAGAAGCAAGGGAGAAGAGCACAAAGAGGCCAATGCAAGTCCCTACAAGCTTAAGTGAGCTCTATAACACTTATATGTCATTGTGGCAAGGGGGTGTGATTTAGCGAGGTCTGCAGCGGGAGAGAAGGCTGAGAGAAGAGCGGTGAGTAAATGGGGTGCGAAGTGCAAATGATGAACAGCTGTCCTCTATTCCAGTAATTGGTGTGGGGACGCATAAAAACAGCTCGGAGACAGAAGCCGGGTGTGTGAGAGCCAGCAGAGACTACTGCAGAGACAGACAGAGAGAGAGAGAGAGAGGAGTGCTTCACTAGAGGATCGTCAGCTCCGGTTAAAGACTGAGACTGGGAACAGAGGCGCGCAGCGCCGTCATTGAAGTTTCGTATGTGTGATAATAAAAGAAACGTTTTCTGCAGTAGTCAACCTGACCCCGATCTCTTCCTTCTCACCCTACACAAACTTACTACACTGGTGCCGAAACCTGGGAGAAGGAAGCAGGAAGCCGTGGCCAGATGCAGACTCCGCCGGCAACGCCATTTGCGGACGTCATCTCGTCCCTCGCGGTCCTCCACCGCGAGCAACACCAGGCGCTTCTACAGCTGAGGGCAGACCAGGAGGCCCGCTTCCAGGCTATCCTCCAGACCCAGAAAGAGGACCACGAGGCATTCCGGAGCTGGGTGGTCCGGGAGGTTCAGGCTGGGGGCCGTACGGAGGCGGCATTGGGTTCCCACCTGTGGCTGACAAAGATGGGACCCCAGGATGAGCCGGAGGCGTTCCTCTGCCTTTTTGAGAAAGCCACTGAGACCAGCAGCTGGCCGAGGGACAGGTGGGCAATCCGGCTCCTCCCCCTCTTGTCCGGAGAGTCACAGGTGGCGGCACAACAACTGCCCCCAGAGAGCCTCCTGGTTTACGATTAGCTGAGGAGGGCCATTCTCCAGTGGGTCCCTTTGCCCTCGCTCAACAGCTCCGGGACTCATGCCGCAGATGGCTGGTGGCCGAGGAAGGCGACGTGGAGAAGATCGTCGACCGGGTGGTGCTGGAGCAGTTTGCCACCCGTATTCCCCGGCAGACAGCAGCGTGGGTCCAGTGCCACCGGCCGTCGTCGCTGGAATCGGCCATCCAGCTGGCGGAGGACCATTTGGTCACGTGCCCCGGGGTCGGGGAGGCAATTCCATCGGCCTCGCTCTCTACACACACACCTCCTCCAAGTCGACCAGTGCCGGCTCCTCGAACCCGGCAACCGGGTCCACCATGGTTCCCGCCTCGGGGGCGAGGTGGGACCGTTCCCCGGCCCGATGATGGATCTAGCGGGATGCAGGGACGCTCCGGTGGATCGGCGTTGGAGGAACACCACCCCATGTCTTTGCCCTCCCCACGCCAAGCACCGCCCCCATTTTCTGCCGCCCGGGCGGCAGGTAGGCCTGGGCCGGCCTGTTGGCGCTGCGGGGACCCGGACCATTTCCTCGACCGATGTCCCATGATGGATGTGGGGTTAATGGTCCGGGTCCCGGACGCGCCTCAGGCTGCCCCCGGTCAGGCTGGCGTGTACCAGATACCAGTGAGTATTGGGGGGGTACCTATCGGGCTCTGGTGGATTCCGGTTGCAACCAGACCTCGATCCACCAAAGCCTGATTCGATCCGTGGCATGGGATAAAGGCCGCGTGGTTAAGGTACGTTGTGTGCACGGGGACGTGGTTCAATACCCCCTCATGTCTCTGCCAATAAAATTTAAGGGGAAAAAGCATAGAGTTGAGGTGGCCGTTAATCTGCACCTCCGACATCCGTTAATTCTAGGGACAAATTGGCCTGCTTTTCCAGAATTATTAAGGGTTTTATGCACGGATGTTGCTTGGGGAAAGAGAAACCGGGGAAGGCGAGGGCTCGTGCAGGCGGGCAGTGCGGAACCCGGCTCGCAGGGGTCTGACTCCGGAGAAAGAGAAAGCGGGATCGAGAGGCTGATCCTCTCAGACCGCGATGACTTTCCCCTGGAGCAGGCCCAGGACGAGACCTTAAAACGGGCTTTTGAGCAGGTCTCGTCCATTGACGGGCAGCCGGTGCAGCCTGCCCGACCCCTCGCCTACCCCTATTTTGCGATTCGGAACAATCGGTTATATCGAGTGACCCAAGACACTCAGACCAATGAGGATATAACCCAATTATTAGTTCCAAAGAGCCGCCGGGAAATGCTTTTTCAGGCGGCTCATTGTAATCCAATGGCAGGACATCTGGGGCAGGGATAGGGAGCAGTATAGGGAATAATGAGAAATGAAACAAAAAAAGGAAACATAAAATATTGAAAGAACTGAAAACAAAATTAAAACCACGTAAACCCGAAAACTAATTATTCTTATAATAATAATTAATTAAACTGAACATAAAACTCAAAAAGTAAATGAACAAAATAACTGAGAAATCAAAACAACAAAAACGGAAATGAGAGAAGTTAAAGAGGGAAAAGACTGACTGAGAGGACCCACAAGGTGGCGTGGTCGAGCCACGCCAAAGGGAAGTCGGGGAGGAAGGGGCAGAGTTAGGAAAATGTTAGGCACGTCCAACACACTGCCCTCTGGTGTTAGTGGGATGTAACACCCTACCCTAGACTTCAATGCGATTACGTCTCACGTTTAACTCTCGTTTTACACAAAGACTTTAACAATCACTTTTAAAAAAACATTCCAGCGGCAATTGCTGTTGACAAGAATTTACATCCAGAATAACGTAAAACACAGATTAAATAATGAAATTCAAACTTGGTCTACAAGAAAATGATGTTACAGCATTTGACGTCATACTGATATAAATTCAAATCAAAATGGCCACTGGGAAGCGTCACGGATGCTGACGTTTGATCTCGGCGGATCCGAGTTCCGCGTCAGCTCGCTAGATGCCCTGACGCGCGGCAGGATTTATTCGCTGCCCAAACACTGAGTTAAAACACACAGTAACAATCAAACTTCGCCGTCGTACAATTAACTTGATCAAGATTTTTATCACACTTCCCTTTAAACGGTCGTCATCTACTGTTTAACTATACAATATAAAATACATATACAGTAAAACAGTATCCTTCCGCCTCGTCTACTCAAAAAGAGGAAACAAAAAAGCACGCATTAGTTAGCTAGTCTAATGGTTAAACTTTGGGGAGCGGTGTGTCTTAGATGAAAAGCATTGGGGCATGCAATGCTTCGATACACAAAATTCGGCCGTGCATGAACTAGGGAGGAAATTCGCTCCACTAGTTCCTTCACGCTAACAAGAGGATTTCTTCGCTCAGATTAGGGCGGTCAAACGACATCGGGACTCTCTATAAAAGATTTCTTTGTTTTATAGGGTCACATTAAATTTGCAGTTAGCGTAACCATTAACAAATTAACAAATACCTTGGGCTTTTCCTAAATAGGTCACAGAGGCTTGTTTCGGCGCAGTAACTTAAGGGAGCGAGTCTCGCTTTACCTTCTTCGCGCTAAAAGAGGATTTCTTCGCTCAATTTAGGGCGGTTAAATAATAGCATAGTGTGCTATAAAGAGATTTCTTCGTCTTTATATCGTCACTAACTCTTTGACAGAGGCTGAGGTTTTCTCTGCGAGAAGCTCAAGAGTCTGCCAAGGATAGGTGGGTGGGTCCACACCTTCATTCATACATAAAGTGCCATTTAAGAGAGTATTCGGTTTCGGTAACACCCATAGAAACACACATGAATAGTAACTGAGTTCTGCTCACAAAACAAGGTTTAAAACTGCCCGCGCATTCCCCACCAATATTTGTAGTGTATTTCGAGGAAACTATGAGTTTAAACACAGTAACCTACAAATAATTAATGGTGATTAACCATTAATTATTTTATACACTTTACCTGATGCAGCAGAGCTAATAACAGCGACAAACTAAATACACTCGTGATTTTAGTGATCAGCAGATCGTATATCAACTCTAAGACATATTACTTTCCTGGCCTTGGAAAAACAATATTCTTACTTCAGAAATCTTAACGAAATCAAGCAGTTTAAGTGACCTTGATATGTGATAAATAAACACAGAAACAATTCGAGCGTGGATATATGCGGTTTATTTATCTACACTACGGGGGAACTAAAACCAACTATAACAAAGACCAAACATTAACAAACAAACATAAAAACGTAAAACAGTAGAGAATGAAAGAAATAGATAAAGCAAAGAAAATGGCAGTATTAAATCAGCTATTCACATCTGCACGAACCATCAAGGACAAATCTCCTTATTTAAAAGGGGCAAAGCTTATACGCAACTGGTTAGCAATAGTTCAGATACTTGCATTGGCTTCTTTGTTTCTCGGGACACGTGCTGGCGCTCGTATCAAAGGGTCCTGATGTGTTCAGAGCAGGCCGTGAGTCCGTTGATTTAGCTGAAGCAAAACTGCCGTTAGAAGCTGTCTCTGAGGAAAGGCAGGTCTTGAGAGGTTGACAGAAAACGAGCGAGCGAACGCGCACGAGTGCGAACGCACACAAGTGAACGAACATACACAAAAGAGCAAGCTTTCCTGCGTGTTCAGATGTTTTAACACAGAGGGCGTCACATCCTCCAATGTGGGCGATCCAATGTGATGAGGTAGTTTTGGGCGCGAAAACATGTTCTTTGTCCGGCACACTAACTCATTTGCATTTATGGTCGCCTGGGAGTTTGGAGCAGGAATAGACTTAGAATAGAATAAAATGAGTATGGTATGAAATACATTACTGTGCTATACACCATATTCTAAGACATGAAAAGGGAAACACGTAGATATGAAACATTAGATACCAGTAGATATGAAGGGATTACAATTACATTGACCTGTAGTTTGGACAAGAATGTAAATATACACAGAATACCACTAAGCACATACGCCTTTGAGGTTATAGGTGAAGAAGAATAACATAGAGACAAGCATACAATGTGGAGATTCATGTGTATACACTTTAAACCAGTCTTTTGTGGCTAAGGAAAGAGAAAGAGACATTCTTTTGGAAGAAATTGAGACTCTCAGTCCCTGGGGGCCACATGGCATTTCTCACTTTGGTGAACAGTCCTGTCCTCCCCCAAGAACCTCCTTTGAAGTCTGGGGGAGAGTATCCGAATCTGTCCTGGTCAGTGATGAAGGTGTTGAGAATAGGACATTTGGCCAGACTTGTTGGTGCCTGGTCGTAGTCCTGCTGAGAGGTTACTGTGTTTTATGATCACAGATGGTAAACTTTGATCCGACCATACCCTACAAAACGCACTGTCGATAAATTCTTTATGGTTTGTAAAACCAAATGTTATTATGCCGCTGCTCGCTGACATCGTGCCTGATGAATGATTGACGCTGTTCAGTTCGCGCCGCGGATGAATCGTTCATTTGAACCGGTTCATTCTTTTAAGTGAACCGGTCGAACCAGTTCACCTGAATTGTTCGCGTTTAGTGTCTCCCGTAAACACTTAATATTACCCACAAATTAATTCAGTTCTTCACTTTCTGGCGTGCATGACAGTCCCGAGGACTTGAACCAATATACCGGAGTTATTTAGTTACATCAACAGCACACACTGAACTGAACTGCTGTGTGAAGAGAGAACTTATGAACACGCGCGGCTCTCGTTCTTGAGTCGAGAGTCGGCAACAGTTTTTGGATCACAAGAAGCATGCTCTATCAATGTTTTGTTTTGAAGGAGAAAAAAAAAAAATATATATATATATATATATATATATATACAGTATATATATATATTAGGGCTGTCAACGTTAACGCGTTAACGCATGCGATTAATTTTTTCAAATTAACGCGTGAAAAATATTTAACGTAATTAACGCAGCATCCGTTTGTTTTGACATATTTGTCTAGCGTTACATTATGTAATCACGGTCGTATTCGTGTACAGGCTTTTAAACCACTTAAGCGCGATTTTAAACAGTTGCTTTGACGCGTTCAATGAAGATAGACAGCTTCTAAACTGTGGGACGCGGCAAAACGCAACGCGAGGTCCAGTCAGGTGTAAACAGTCATGGGCTGAAGGCTGCGTCGGTGAATCTCTGTCAGACAGCGCATCCGTGTTAAGTTCTCTTTCGTGCTTGAATGGATAAAACCATACAAGATTATGTCAGAAAGCCCGTTTTGTCGAACATTTTCTTAAGCAAGACTTCAAAGTGTAAAATAAAATCTTAAATGAAGGCAAAGAGTTGTGAAAATGGGAGTGCGGTGACGGTCAGATCTGCGTACTGAGACAGCTCTTAAAGGGGCCGCGTTCTTAAACGTACTGCTGTGACTCCTGTCACTAATGTTAATCAAAGAACAAAATAAAAGAAGAAATCAATGTGATTTTGTAGCTTTAATGAGAATTCGTCTGCATTTAATTGATAATTTAGCATTAAAGACTGTAAAGTGTTTGAGAACTTCCTTCAATTTCTGAATATTTCATGATAGCTCTCAATTATATTGTTGAATGGCTATAATTAATGTTAAAATAATCAATTTAATAGAGACATCAGTTACAGTACTAAAATCAAAATGTTTTCTTTCATTCATAAAATGACGCTGTTAAAGAAATATGTTGTTTCTACATCAATTTGAAGATTAAATGTGAAATTATTAAGTTGTAAAAGTATATTTTAAAATATTATTGTTATGTGTGATTAATCGTGATTAATCACAGAAAATGTGTGATTAATCCGATTAATTTTTTTAATCGATTGACAGCACTAATATATATATATATATATATATATGGACTCGGTCGAGACCAATGACCAAGTCCGAGTGCAAATACCAACGAGTCCAAGACATGTCCGAGATCATAAAAAAACGTCTCGAGTCCGGACTCGAGTACTACAGCACTAATGGATCAAGCTATGAGGGTCCGATGAGGGAGCGATCTGATCTGATGTAGCTTTTGAAAGCCTCAGAAGACCAGCGACCCAGGGTTTGGATCTGGGAATCGGAGAGTCCTTTCTGGGCGGCTGTGGTTGCTGCTCCTATGCGGAAGGAGTTGCTAGAAAAATTGTTAGAGGGGAATCCAGAAAGCTGTAAAACGTGTTTAAGGTGTTTCTGGAACCAAAAACGGGTTGCCGTGTGATTGGAATCGTCCACGAAAAGTGGGTCGGAGGGAAGTTTAACCTGAGGAGGTCGGAAATGCAGGTATGCTGAAAGGACTTGGGATGGTTGGATGGGGGACTGGAGATTGAAGATGTAGATGTGGTGTCCTTTTCTCATTTGGTTGGTCTTGCTTTGTTTGATAAAATATGAAATGGAGTCTGAGTCTATAATGGATAAATCTGAGAATGTTGGGTGGAGTTTAGGGTTGAAGTTGGCCATGGTGGTGAGCTCTGAGCATCGAAGGAAACCGAAAAAAGCCAAGACGAACATGGCGTCTAGCATACGTGCTGTGTAGGCTGTAGGCTGTGTAGGGTTGTAGCTTTTGTAAGGCAGCTGGAAAAGTACTAAGAACTGAGTTTGTTTGTGATGCTGGGACACAAAACAATTAAACCCCATTTGTTGCTAGATCCCGAGGAATGATATCCTGCCCTCTCATCAGGGGTTGTTGATGCCCAGGAACTGAACCTCCTCTTCTTATCTCAGCTCTCCCCTTCATCTCTTCAGGCCCTGACCACTGGAAATGTGCTTACACATTTCATACTGTTATATCATTTATTGTCATGTTATGAAGACTTGATCATCATGTTTGGTATTGTTTTAAAGGTCATGGTGCGATGGGTGAAAAGGTCTAGTTCCTTCAAACCTAACAAAGAGTGTGTTAGAGCTTTTTAACTTTAGGACATAACCTGCACTTCTCTAAGAGGTGTGACTTTCTCAGGGAATCTTGTTTACAGATAGATTGAGATCCCATTTGATGCTCTCTTCAGTCACGAGAAAACAAACAAACCATGTTTCTCACTGACCATTGGACTCTTTGTTACATCTGGGTATATAAGGTGCATTGGCAAAAGACTCAGGGAAGCATCTGTAACCAGAACTTCCCACACTGCAATTGTGTGTATCGATTTGGAAGCATCTGTAACCAGAACTTCCCACACTGCAACTGTATGTCTCGATTTGGAAGCATCTGTAACCAAAACTTCCCATACTGCAATTGTGTGTCTCGATTTTGCCAGGTATGATACACTTTGTGGTTTTATTTTATTCTTCTATTATATTGATCATCTTTGTGTATTAAGTTTGGATTTTCTTTGTATGTGCATTCTATGATGTTGATGTTATGTTGATGTTGCTGTCAACATTTTAATTAATGTTGTACCTGCCTGGCGTAATAAATTGTTATTGTTGATTATATCTGAATTCTTCAGAGTCTGTTATTACCGGTAGATTGAAAGGAGCCTGTTTTGTTACCGCAAAATCAATGTCAAGATAGGATGGACTGGAGTTTTGATTTTAAACTACAAATGGGGCATATTTATTAAAGCTCACATGTACCAGAATTCCACCTATCACCTGCCTTAGCAAGTTGCATGATCGTGACTAAAATAACTATTGTTTTGTTTCTGAGCAAGCATTGGGCGGCCAGACTTAATGATTTTAGTTTACCCGGCAACCTCTGACTAAAGATCAGAACTGACAGTTTTGTGACCGTGAGATCCACGAACCCAGCCGGTGTGAGACTCTGTGCGGATAGGATAGGATAACTATATGTATATATATATATAAAGTATGAAGATGTACAGATAAAATTAACTATGATCAACAGATACATTGGAAATGTCATATAACTTATTTGATATTATAATAAAATTGGCGTCAGATTGGTCTTAACCACAGAGTCATGTAAATTTAACCAAATTGTAACAGTTTTTAAATAACTGCATGTAGAAATCGCTGAGGAGAAGTAGAACACGAGATCCCTTCAACCACGCCATTGGATTCTGTCATTGGGCCAGTGTGTGGTCTTTTACACCTTTGCGGAGGGCAGATATGCATTTGGACAGGACTTCCAAAGTGATGGGTAGCCTGGGATCTAGACGGGTGGGTTGGGTTTTTTCAATGCCTTTGATGATCATGGATGTCTGGGAGTTGGTTATGGCTGGGGAAAGGGATCCATACATGAGTTTGTGAAAAAAAATTGTGTTTGTGAAACACAAATTCCACTTAGGTACCCTTTAATGGAGCTGGCTTGAAAGTTCCCTTTCTGTCGGTCTCTCGACGTTGTGTCGAGCCGACAGATGGGGTTCGTCCCTGAGAACCAATCGCTTCCAACTTCTTAGAAAAGGCCAATGAAATTGGCGAATGAAATTTGCATGCCGGACTCCGCCCTCGGATATCCGGGTATAAAAGGGAGACGGCGTGCCTCATTCATTCACCTTTTGTTCTTCGGAGCCTTCGCTCATGATCAACAGACTTCGCTACAAGATAGCAACTACAAGACTGCCGGTTCTACGACGTGGTGCAGCGGACTGTCCCTTCCTGCGGCGACTTCCCCTGGGCGTCTCGGCGGTTCCAGAAGTGTTCGAGTTTATTCTCTAAAAGAGCAAATTTCTCAAGCGTGGCATGTCCCGCGGTGCAACACACTCATCGAGGAGGGGGGCGGACACGGGGTCTGCTTTCTGGGGCAGCCCTTGTGGATACGTCCTGCCTGCACTGCGGGCGGTTGACGATTCAGATGTTGCATCACGGGTGGTTGTGTTCCCACGGGACTCGTCTGCTTCCCGTTCCGTGACGGCAGGACTACGGCCCTGCCGTCCGCTACGGTGAGCAGTGAGGGTGATATGAGGAATACTGTGAGCGCTAATCTGTCAGCCACCAGCTCGCGGACCGTTCACACCTCGTCTCGCTCGTCTGACCGTTCCCCATGAGACAGTCCCACTGTCTTGTTCCTCAACCACGTATTCGGAAACGGTGCGTGATGATGAGATGTCTGTTGCAGCATCGGAGGGCGACTTACTGGCATCGGACTCCGACGATTCCCCAGGAAGAAGCGGAGGTGGAAATGTAAGCCATGCTTTCCCGGACCGCCGGCATTGGGTTGCAGTGCACCGCACTGCCTCTCCCAATGCTTGCGGCTGGATACATGGTACCTCGGGTTTGAGAGCAGCTCCAAGCCGTACTCGCCCCCAGTGCCGTGTTTCCCCGGAAGTGCATGAGGAACTTAGTACGACCTGGAACGCCCCCTTTGGCGCGTGCACGTCAACTAGTTCCATCGCCCTTTCTTCCCTCGATGGTGGGGCAACTAGAGAATACGTCAATGTCCCCCAGGGGCTCGACCTAGACTCCCGTCCAAAGCATGAAGGCTTTTCGGCATCCAAGATGTCCCCTCTCTCCATGCTATGGCCATCCTGCAGGTCAGGCCAAGGCGTTGAGAGAGCTTCACACGGGTAAGACCGACCCAGTGCTTATGCAGGAACTCTGCGCCGTCACCGACCTCGCTCTACGGGCGACCAAGGTGACCGCGCGGGCCCTGGGTCAGGCGATGTCCACACTTGTGGTCCAGGAGAGACACCTCTGGCTGAACCTTGCACAGATGAGTAACGCCGAGAATGTCCGCTTTCTCGACGCACCCATCTTGCAAGGGGGGGGGCTGTTTGGTGATACTGTCCAGCTGCAGTTCTTGACAGTAAAGAAGCAGACAGAGGATATCAAGATATCCTCCCCCGCCGCGACTCGGCCACCCTCTGGCCGTCGAGATCCCGTGCAAAGTCTGCTTCCCAGTAGCCCTGGTCCTCTTCGACGCCTTCCGGTTTTGGCGCTCCCCACTCAGGCAGCCCCCCGGAAGAAGACATCGAAGAGGAGACCACCACCCCGTCAGCAGCGGCGGCGGCGGAAGCTGAAGCGACCCTCATGGGAAGACCCCAGGGAGATCGAGAATACCTTCGGGCCCGACCCCAGCCATTCCTTCGCTGGTTGGTCGATCCGGGACATTTCCTGCCCCGTCCCAACAGCCCACTTCTAAGAGTTTTCTCTCTCTCTCTGGGTGTTTATCACAGCCGCTCTCACCCTCTACACGATGGTGTTCAGCAACTAGACATTGCGTCATGGCGAGACCGAATGTCGAGGATAATCAGCAGCCTAAGCATTCTCAATCGACGGTGCGTTGTGCTACATCATCATCTGGGTATTATCACAGCCGCTCTCACCCTCTACACGACCCACCCCCCGGGAGGTCGATGAAGCAGAACGTACACCTAGCCTCCCTGTCTCGGCCCCTGGGAGCCTGACAAGAGCTTCCCAAACCGTCACGGTGACTACGGGATATGATCCGTCACGGCTACGCGGTCCAACTCCCCAGACTCCCGCCCAAGTTTCGGGCATCCTCCAAACCCCATTTTGGGATTGGGACCACAGGTCAACCAAGAAAAGAGCAAGCTCTCCCCTGTGCGGAGCATCCTCTTTCTTTATCTCTTTTTTGGAACTCAACGCTGTCTCCATTACAGCGTGACTGACTACAGAGCGCGATCAGTCAGTGTTGAACTGCCTGGAATATTTCAAGCAGTCAGCGGTCCCCCTGAAACAATTTCAGAGGATGCTGGGCACATGGCATCCTCGGCGGTGGTGATACCCCTCAGGTTGATGCACATGAGACCACTCCAACACTGGCTACAGATTCGAGTTCCCTGGAGAGCGTGGCACACCGGCAGCAGGCGGATGGTCATTACGCCTCTCTGCCGACGCACCCTAACCCCTTGGTCTTCAATGACCTTTCTACGCGGGGGTCTCTCTCGGGCAGGTCACGAGGCATGTCGTGGTGATGACAGCCGCCTCCCTGCAGGGTTGGGGTGCCGTGTGCAACGGGCACACAGTGTTGGGGCGATGGACGGGCCCTCGCCTGCGCAGGCATATCAACTGCCTAGAGTTGTTGGATGTGCTACCCGCACTGAAGGGGCTACAACCTCTCATGCAGGACAAGCACGTGCTGGTCCGGTCGGACAGCACAACTGGTTGCACAACCAGGGTGGCGTTCGCTCGCGGCAGCTAACACGACTCGCCCGACGCCTCCTCCTGTGGAGTCCGCAGGTGAGCAGATCCCTGCGAGCCACACATATCCCAGGCGACCTGAACCAGACAGCCGATGCGCTCTCTCGTCAGTTGACGCCTCGCAGAGAGTGGCGACTCCACCCCCGCGTAGTCCAGCTCATTGGGTACAGTTCGGGCGGGCTCAGGCAGACCTGTTCGCCTCCCTGGACACCACCCATTGCCCGCTAGGGTACTCCCATCCGAGGCCCCCATCTGCACGGATGCTCTAGCACACAGCTGGCTGTGGGACAAGCGGAAGTACGCCTTCCCCCCAGTGAGCCTCATTGCACAGACCCTGTGCAAGGTCAGGGAAGAGGAGCATCAAGTGTACTAGTTGTGCCATACCGGCCCAACTGGACTTGGTTCTCGGAGCTAATGCTCTTGACGACAGCTCCCCCCATCCGATTCCCCTGATGAAGGACCTGCTTTCCCAGGGGAAGGGCACGTTATGGCATCCCAGGCCAGACCTCTGGAACCTTCATGTCTGGCCCCTGGACGGGACGAGAAGATCTTGAGTGGCCTACCCCCTGCGGCGGTTAAGACCATCACTCAGGCTAGGGCCCTGGCCACTAGGCGGCTATACGCCTGTAAGTGGTGCCTCTTCTCATCCTGGTGCTCTTCTCGAAGAGAAGAGCCGCGGAGTTGCTCGATTGGGAACGTGCTGACCTTCCAGAGACTCAAGAGTAATCTCTCCCCTTCCACACTGAACATGTATGTAGCCGCTATTGCCGCTCATCACGACCCAGTTGCTGGTAAGTCTTTAGGACAGCACAACCTGATCAATTGGTTCCTAAGGGGCGCAGGAAGGCATTGCCTCACCCGCGCTCCACACCCTCTTGCGACCTTGATGTGGTCCTGGAGCCCCTCGGAGATGCCGCTCTTTCTCACCTCATGATAAAGACGGCTCTCCGGATGGCGCTCAAGAGAGTAGCGGACCTAAAAGCATTCTCCGTGTCCACAGATTGCCTAGAACTCGGGCCCGGTGATTCTCACGCTATCCTGAGACCCCGGCCCGGCTACGTGCCCAAAGTTCCCACCACTCCCCTTACACCTGGTGGTGAACTTACAGGCGCTCCCCACCGGGGAGGAAGACCCAACCCCTTCCGTGTTGTGTCCAGTACGCGCATTGCGCCTCTGCTTGGACCTCACGCAGAGCCACAGGAGCTCTGAGCAGCTCTTTGTCTGTTTTGGAGATCAGCAGGGACGGCTGTCTCAAACAGAGATTGGCGCACTGGATCATGGACGCCGTCACTACGGCGTACCTGTCCTAAGATCGCCCGCGCCCACTGGGTGAGAGCTCTCTCCACACGGAGTACAGCCTCCTCGTGGGAACTGGCTCGAGGCACCTCTCTGGCAGACATCTGCAGAGCTGCGGGTTGGGCTACACCCATCACCTCCGTGAGGTCCTACAGCCTCCGCGTAAAACCGGTATCAGCTTGAGTCTTGCAGGCATCAGGCAAGACTGGCGGCCGGTAGGGTGTACGCCTATGACAGAACCTTCCCCCCTTTCTCCTAAGGGGGTCAGCGTACTAAACTAGCCTCCCTTCTTCCCCCACTGGGTGAAGAACAGGCACTCCATCCATCACTAAGCAAGCACCTCCTGCGGGCGGGCTGGGCAGAGCAGCCCTGCCCCTTAGGCCGAGTACCAACTGAGTTATCCACAACATAGCTCTAACCGGACCTAGTGCTACCAGACGTTGTAACCCCCCAGCAGGGCGGTTCCGTCTGATGTATCCTCATGATTGGTTCCCACCTTGGTAACCCATGACCTTCCCTAGATGGACCTTTTTAGCACACCAAGGTGACAAGAAACACAATGTTGTCCAGTCATGACTTCTTGTTGCACAGGAGAATAAATATTAGTTACACAAAGCCAAAACCCCTTAATTATTTATCACAATGGATAAAACCAAAGAATATAGTTCTGATGTGCAATATTTTCTGTCGAGCCCACCTTGCGGTTAACTCCTTCAGTCCGCACTTTCCTCCCATGAGTTCTCCCCTAACGGTGAGACCATGTTGGTATCTCCACTAAACTCTTCCCTGCGGTAGGAAGTGGTCTCTGTAGCGCATCCCCCATTTGAGGAAGTAGCGCTTACCCAGTAGCCTTACGGTAACCTTACAATTTCACGGTAGCACTCACGGCTGACACGCCCAGGCCAGTCACCGTCGCTTCGCTGGAGATTGTGACAGGGCACAGTGTTGTGGCGTTTTCCATAGGAACCCCATCTGTCGGCACGACACAACGTCGAGAGACTGACAGAAAGGGAACGTCTTGGTTACGGATGTAACCTCAGTTTCCTGATGGAGGGAACGAGACGTTGTGTCCTTCTTGCCACAACACGTGCTGCCCACTGCAGCAGTCGTGAGAGGTCTCAGGTTCCTCAGAACAAATGTGAATGAATGAGGCACGCCGTCTCCCTTTTATACCCGGATATCTGGGGGCGGAGTCCGGCATGCAAATTTCATTCGCCAATTTCCTTGGCCTTTTAATAGAAGTCGGAAGCGATTGCTTCTCAAGGACGAACCCCATCTGTCGGCTCGACACAACGTCTCGTTCCGTCCATCAGGGAACTGAGGTTACATCTGTAACCAAGACGTTTTCCTTTATTATTATTAAATGCTTTCTGACTCCAAAGTCCAACTGATTACTGCAATTTTCCATCTGTGCTCTTTGAAGAGTCTTTGGCCACTCAAAGTCTTCTCCTCGTGTGCATTGAGACAATACAGACACACGTCCTGTTTCAAGCAGATTTTCAACATCTCCAGTCCATTAAAACTTTTTGATCATTGTCCTGATGTTTTGTGTAGCTCGACAGAAAATATTGCACATCAGAACTATATTCTTTGGTTTTATCCATTGTGATAAATAATTAAGGGGGTTTTGGCTTTGTGTAACTAATATTTATTCTCCTGTGCAACAAGAAGTCATGACTGGACAACATCGTGTTTATTGTCACCTTGGTGTGCTAAAAAAATGTAAATATCAATGGGAATATACTTGGGAGATATTTTACTCATAATAATTTCTAAGGGTGCCAATTGTGACCAGGTGTATCAGATAATTTTTTTTCATAATGTTATATTCCCCCACTTCAAATTGTTTTACTTTAATGAAATGTTGGAATATTGTAGATTTTTTCAATAAAAGATCAAAAGGAGAAACAATGCAGATTTATTTTTACAGCCTTCTTTACTCATATTTACCAAGGGTGCCAATATTAGTGGAGGGCACTGTATATGGTATACCATAAACAAAGCGTTTGATTATTTCCAAAAAGGTTTGAAAAAGCAATTTGAGGTACTCAAAATTATTAAAGTGAGAACGTATGGATCAATATTATGAATGTTTGACAATTTATTCAAATGGGAGTCCCTGACATCTTTGTTAAATTGTGTTGAATTTTTCGTGGCAAGATATTTTCTCTGGTTTCTTGTTGTAATCTTTTCTGTGCTCAGTCAGATATTTAAATGGATCCTCAGTGACGTCACCCACAACAAACAAACATATCACAAAAGTGTCAAAAACCCACATGGAATGAGCAGAAGATACACAGATCCTTGACTTTCTTTCCAATAAATGTAACATAGAGAGTAAATTTAAAAATTGTACATTCAAGAGACTGAGTTTCTTCTATCATTTATTTGCTTATAAAATCAAAATGGTGCAGAGCTGGTTCTATACGTTGTTAGATTTTAGGAATAAATACAAAAAGTGTACAATATTAAAACATCACTTTGTTTTATCATACAGGAGGATTCAAATAATAACATTCTCAAATGTTGAAGCCAAGAATAGTCAAAAATACAAAAAAGGAAAACAAATTCACTAAGACAACGACCGGGTCCGTGTATCTTTTGGCCATTTGTTTATCAGTTTGAACTTGAACAAAAGGGAGTGAGAAAACGGCGCCATTTTCGTTTTTCGTTCATCAAAAAAACGGAAAGACGAGAATTCGGCTTTTTTTCGTTTTCAACCTAACGTTTAAAAAACGAATAAACAACTTGAAAACTAGTTTCTCACATGTGGGCGGTCAAAGTGAAAGTGACCTATTTGTCAGATATGTTGATCAAGGTTCAGTCACTGTGGAGATTCCACAGAAAAAATCATTCAGTGTATGCTAAAGATTCTAGTATTTTATAAAACGTTACTGTGTTATTTACAACTGGCACATGCGAACGATGACAATGAGAGAAATGCTGACAAAAATACAAATTAATTAAGCTATCACTGGGTTATTATTATTATTTAGACTTAAATAAGTCCTCCGCTGCTGTACAGTGGGGATCCTTAAAGTATGTTTAATTTCTCTCATTAAACAACCGTCCACAAACCGTACAGGGCAGGTTCTAGACTGGACTTTCCTCGTGAAACCTAACGCATTTCATATACTTTTTTTATATCACAAATATTAATGTAGTTCGCATCCGCATCTTTCTAGCTCTCCAGGGTTAAATCTGCGTGGCAAAGCCGCGCGAGACACTGGACAGCACGAAGCGGATTCATATAGCCTACTTATTTTACTTCATTCAAAATTCGCTGTGTTCCGTTGAAATTTGTATTGAGGCTCCGTAAGTCTAAACAATTAGCATTTATTTTTGTTTGATCATTTAGCTTAAGATGGCTAGATGTAGGCTATCCTTTTTTCATAAAGGAAACAACTTTCGTTCTAATTGCACATTAAAGCTTGTTGTTCTGCATTTATTGATAATAATAATAATAACCCCGTGATGGCTTAATTAATTTGTATTTTTGTCAGCATTTCTCTCAGTTGTCATCGTTCGCATGTGCCAGTCCTAAATATCACAGTAAAAACGTTTTATAAAATACTAGAATCTTTAGCATACACTGAATGATTTTTTCTGTGGAATCTACACAGTGACTGAACCTTGATCAACATATCTGACAAATAGGTCACTTTCACTTTGACTACATCACTGCACTGTAGGCCTATATGCATCCGCTGCGTACTGTCCAGTGTCTCGCGCAGCTTTGTCATGCAGCAAAACTCTGAATTCGTCTTGGTTCACTTGATGGAATGTACACAGAAGCAAACTTGTGGAAAAACATGTGGTAACCCAACAACCACAACAGCGAATTTTGAATGAAATGAAATAAAATAAGTATATGAATCCGCTTCGTGTGGTCCAGTGTCTCGCGCAGATTTGACCCTGGAGAGCTAGAAAGATGCGGATGCGAACTACATTAATATTTGTGATATAAATATTTAAATGAAATGCTCTAGGTAACACAGAAGAAAGTCCAGTCTAGAATCTGCCCTGTACGGTTTGTGGACGGTTGTTTAATGTGAGCAATGAAACATACTTTCTGTACAGCAGCGGAGGACTATTTATTCGGAACCGAGGGACAACCGAAGACATCGCTTACTGACCTTTGATTTGCCAGTCAGCGGAAGGGGGCGTTTCATACCGNTTCACTTTGACTACATCACTGCACTGTAGGCCTATATGCATCCGCTGCGTACTGTCCAGTGTCTCGCGCAGCTTTGTCACGCAGCAAAACTCTGAATTCGTCTTGGTTCACTTGATGGAATGTACACAGAAGCAAACTTGTGGAAAAAAATGTGGTAACCCAACAACCACAACAGCGAATTTTGAATGAAATGAAATAAAATAAGTATATGAATCCGCTTCGTGTGGTCCAGTGTCTCGCGCAGCTTTGCCACGCAGATTTTACCCTGGAGAGCTAGAAAGATGCGGATGCGAACTACATTCATATTTGTGATATAAATATTTAAATGAAATGCTCTAGGTAACACAGAAGAAAGTCCAGTCTATAATCTGCCCTGTACGGTTTGTGGACGGTTGTTTAATGTGATAAATGAAACATACTTTCTGTACAGCAGCGGAGGACTATTTATTCGGAACCGATCGAGGGACAACCGAAGACGTCGCTTACTGACCTTTGATTTGCCAGTCAGCGGAAGGGGGCGTTTCATACCGCCCACATGTGAGAAACTAGTTTTCAAGTTGTTTATTCGTTTTTTAAACGTTACATTGAAAACGAAAAAAAAGCCGAATTCTCGTTTTTCCGTTTTTTTGATGAACGAAAAACGAAAATGGCGCCGTTTTCTCACTCCCGTTTGTTCAAGTTCAAACTGAAAAACAAATGGCCAAAAGATACACGTACCCACCTGATAAAGATGTATGCGATTTTAGGACCATAACAGTGTGTGTAGAGTAGAGAAGAGAAAATCCAATGAGTGACAACCCCATAGCTCAGTTTCAAAAAGACATGGCACATTTTTTACCTTGCAAAATGGTATGTCAAAAGGCACCACACAATATAACTTACAGAGATTTTGCAACACACTTTTACATACTGTCACCAATCATCTTTAAGGCGAATGCTATGTGCAAACTTGAGAAAAATAGATTAAAAACACACTGTTGTCTAAGTAACCCCTGCCAATTAAAATGTGCTTTTGTTCTATTTCTGCTTCACTGAAATCTGGTTTGTTTCTATATCTGAGATATATTAAATTTAAAATGATGATTGTAATAACCATTACACTGGTTTGTTCACAGGCATATCCCTCGTCCCCCCTTCAAGGGGGCAAGGCCAGAGGGGAAAGAATCCCGTTATAAGTTCCTGTAGTTTTTCCGGCCCTCTCCCTCCTTAATGAAAGTCCATATGAGTGTATTGACAATGTCAGGCTGGTCTTGCTGCAGCCAGTGGCTGGCTCCAGAGATGATGTTGAGGCGGAAATGGTTTCTGATGTACAGACGGCAGGCCTCAGCCATGTCTTGCTCCAGAAAGGCATCTCTCTCTCCCCATAACAGCAAGACAGGAGATTTCACTTCACTCCAGCTCAATGGAAGAACACTGTAGGTTACACAAAAATGAAAATAATATTGAAAAAAGTAAAACGTTTTAAATAGTTTTCCCTACTTTTTTTGTTTGGCGAGTATAGGACAGGGTTCCTAAATTCTGTTAAATTGAGTTGTGTATTTCTAGTTTCTGTAGCAACTGTTGTGTCAGCTCCTTCCCACACACACCCTCTGGAACACACAAACAGCACAGCTCTGTCCGAAGACAAAATGTGCTTCGGGAGCAGATGGAGCACTCAGTCATGCACACGCGTTTCACATGCTCCAATGACATGCACTTTGCAAGTAAATCAAAACAAGAGTATTTACATAAGTATTACCATAATGTTTGGGCTACAAATGGGCTAAAATACTTTCAACTGCCCGTCGTGATTTTTTGAGAACTCTCTAATTGTAAACACACAGCTGGTAATGCTGATATCAGCTAATTACAAAGTATAAGTGGATATACTGTTACTGCATAGAAAGCAAGTTAGCGGCTGGTTTGTGCACAGTTCAGATAGCATGAAATCAATATCTATCTCCATCTTGATGAGGACACGTGCGCATTATGAAATAGCTCCTATTCTTTCCATCTTGGTGAAGCTGATGTCTATCTTTTATTTTTTTATATTTTGTTAGTTCTGTTTTACAGTAAGTAAGACAAAGCAGATCAGCAAAGTTACTTACAGTTTTTTACGATTGCTTACACACTAAAATTAAAAATAACACACAGTTAGTGAAACCTGACACTCAAAGATCCAAACTTCAGCCCAAATCTGCACAACTATGAGCACATTCTCAACCTCACACTTTTTGCAAAACACTAAACGCACTGCTCTACATTCGACACAGAAATCTAATATGATGTCACGTCATTGCCATTTTAAGCAGGTATACTTGCTACAGTAATTCGGACATCTTGACAAGAGCACAGGTAAAACAAATCTGCAGTTCAATATAGCCTACTATATCACATCCATCAGTAATATTTGGTACCACTCACTGTGTTCTGTGTTTGAAATGATGTCTTGTTTGCTGTCCTGTGACATTTACCATAAAATGTATTTTGACTGATATAGGATTGAGGGTCGAGAACGTAGAGGAGGAAGGGGCCCCATATTTACCATGGAACAAGAGAGATATCATAAACATGGTTTTAGCCAATAATGCGATACGTCTCAGAGAAATTCAGACAAACATTCTGGATGACCACAAAGTTTTCAATAATGTCCATCAGGTCTCACTGTCAACACTGGGACGAATCCTTAAAAAACATCACATACAGATGAAACCACTCTACTGAGTGCCATTTGAAAGAAATTCTGAAAGAGTAAAAGACCTACGGCATGAATATGTGGAGGTTAGTACTGTAATGTACACTTCAGTCCTGTGCACTGCACACAGAACCTTTTTACATGTTGTCTTTTTTTTCCAGAGAGTTTTGCTAATTGATGCTGATCCAGTCCCACATGAATGTATCTTCATAGATGAGGCTGGGTTTAACCTGACTAAAGTAAGAAGAGGGAGAAATATCATTGGCCACAGAGCTATTTTGAATGTCCCAGGCCAACGTGGAGGCAACATCACAATGTGTGCGGCAATCACACAGAATGGGGTACTCCACCGCCATGCCAAGTTAGGTCCTTCCAACACGGCCCACATTCTCACATTTTTAGACAGACTACACAACATTGTCATAGCAGAAGAACAAATGGATGCAGAGCAGATGAGATACATTGTCATCTGGAACAATGTATCTTTCCACCAAGCTGCTCTGGTCCAAAACTGGTTTTGTGATTATTCACAGTTTTCACTCCAATACCTCCCACCATACTCTCCCTTCCTTTTTTCGGCATGGCGGTGGAAGGTTTACGATCTCCAGCCCTATGTCAGGATACCCCTCATTCAAGCCATGGAAGAGGCCTGTGACCTAATTGATGCAGGGTCTGTGCAAGGATGGATGCGGCATTCAAGAAGATTCTTTCTTCGCTGTCTTGTGAGAGAGGACATCGCCTGTGATATGGATAAAGTGTTATGGCCAGATCCTGCTAGGCGAAGAAATGAGGCTTAGCTGTTTTTATTTTTACTGTAATTATGCTTTTGTTTTGTCTCCTCAAATGTTTTTGTATATTCGTATACTATATTGTATTTAGAGTGTTCTGATTTTCAGTGAAAAATGAAGTGAATGGTTTTCCAATGTGGAGAGAAATAAATATTTTCATCAGTACGCAGTATACTGGTCTTGTGTTTACTGTTTGGTCAATATATTTATGTACTTTCCTGTAACTCTAAAAATAAGTAATCTCTAAAAAAATGAAACCCAGATTATAACAATAGAAGTGTTTAAGATTAAGCACAGCAGTGTGTAAGTGGTTCAAACAGAATCCGACTGTATGAACCATGTGTGTACCAAAACTGAGTTTTGTAAAATTATTGTAAAGTTTCGAAGGAAGGGATTCATTTTGCAAAAGATCTGAGATGTTCTGCTAATTGTGTGTGCAGATGTATAAACTGTGTGTAGTGTTTTGAGAAAATGAGCCTTGTTTCTAAAATCGTGCCTAAGCAATCGTAAAAAACTGTAAAGGGATACTTCACCCAAAAATGAAAATTCTGTCATTTACTCACCTTTGAGTTGTTACAAATCTGTATCAATTTCTTTCTTCTGACGAACAGAGAAAGATATACGGAAGAATGCTTATTATCAAACATTTTGCCACCCATTGACTGCCATAGTAGGAAAAAATACAATGGTAGTCAAAAGTGCCCCGAAACTGTTTGCTGTCCTACATTCTTCAAAAAGAAAATGATAAAGTAATTTTTTCCTACTATGTGAGTCAATGGGGGGCAAGATCTGTTTGGTTATAAGCATTCTTCCAATTATCTTTCTCTGTGTTCATCAGAACAAAGAAATGTATACAGATTTGGAACAGCCCGAATGTGAGTAAATGATGACAGAATTTCCATTTTTGGTGAAGTATCCCTTTAACATTTAGTATTTAAATCTAAAGAGTTATAGTTTGGACACTAGGGGGCAACATTCTCTTATTTTTACAGCTATTAATTTTTCATCTGTCAGACACAACAGGCAAACTATAGAGATATGGCAGAATTTTAAAGTACCTAAAGACATTTCTGAAGTAGTTGAGGGCCCCAGTGAGGGCTCCCGGCTGAGAGAGGGCATACAGGTAGGCTTCAAGGTCTTCGGTGGTGAGCCAGCGTCCCTTACAACTGAGACCTGTGCTGCGACTGGTGAATAGACTCTTCAGTGCCTGCAAATTGACATTAGCATTAAAAAAAGAATGAAATGTCAATTTTACCCAAATAAAGCCACATAAACAATCTGGTCATACAGAAGAAGAAAAACAAACACTTTCACAGATGTTATACAAAATAAATGTGTGTCATTTTACAAGGTTAGCTTATCAATAAAAATGTAACATTTTTAACATTTTACTCCTCTTTGCCCATTTTTTTAATTTATTAATGTCTACCCATGGAACAGTCCTACGCTGGGTTACCCATTAAGATGCATTATGCGCATAAAACAATTACACAAACTCAAACACAAGCTGATGCCGGCTGTTATTCAGATCAGAGCTGATTCATGACTGTTGAGTGTTAGAAAGACAGATGGATGAACTTGACTAATAATTTTGGCTGTATATTTAATTTGTTCACAAACAAGTGCACATTCTGGATAGAATAACAAGTCATTCATGTAGAATCATCCAAAATAAATTTGTTTAGAGTAATTTAAAGGATAAGAGATATAGTAACAATGACAGGATGTCTGGATATTATCCAGGTTATAACGTCGCTACAAATGAATAAAAACAGGGCCATATCGAGGTAATCATTTTTCTTGCTTGATAATGAGTTTAAATATTTGTTGTTTGCAAAAATTAATCTCTGTAATACTTCCTTTCTCATAATCCATCTGTGCATTCTTCAACAAGAAATTGCTTTCTGTAAACACATTACATAAATTCATTACATAACGCATGAAATTAGCATATTTAGTCAAGCTAACCTTAAAATCATTGATGGAGAGCATAAACTCTGGAAAATGTGGCAACTGGAAGAAAAAGTAGTAACTTGACTTGAGCATCTGACTAGGGTGGCGAAGGGCATAATCTAAACAGAGAGGAAAGAAGATAATAAATAAGCATTGCACGTACAGTACACCAATCCCCCCCAACAAAACCCAGCCCAGCATGGAGACACATTTCATACATGTAATGTAAATCTCTGATAGTTTTTATCATATTTATTATTTTGTTTAATATAAAATTAATGCCATTGATATATAATATCTGTATTTTATACGGTTTCACAGTAAGCTTGGATTAATTCATGCACTAGTTAACATGAACTACCACTCAACAGCACTTCTACGGCATTTATTAATCTTAGTTCATGTTTGGGTGTCTACAGAAATAAGCAAGTTAAATTTAAGACTTTTTTGCCATTTTAATGCCACTTTATAAGAAATTTAAGACCAAACCTGCCATGGACATACACATTCTAATACATATACCTGTATATATTTCATATACACAGCCTCTGAAAATTTAGAGATCACTCAAATTACTTTCAGTTTTTCTGAATACTGTTTTTTTCGGAGAACAATACTGATTGAATTTCATTCAAACTCAAAATAATAATATTGTTTTATATTTGCAGTTATTTGCACAAAATTAAAAGGGAAAACTGGTTTTCAGAATACTTAAATATTTTATGATGTATTCAGATGTTTGTAAAATAAATATATGTGACCGAAAAAACCAGGCTAAAGTCACTGAATCTTATTATGAGATAAGGTGCATCAAATTTAATTTCAAGCATTAATTTCACTATGATTGCAATCTTTGACATTGCTCAGTCAATATTAAAGATATCAAGGTTATATTTTTACAGAATGTTCTTTACATTTTATGTAGAAAACAGTAAATCACAAAAATATACTTTAGATGGGTTTTCACAGGTCACATATGATTTTTAATCACAACTTTCATTCATTATACTCTTTACTGTATCACTCCTGAGGTTTGTTTCTGTTCAAGATACACTGGACTGGAATGCTTGCAATACACGTAGAAATGCTAATTAAAGGCAAAACTTGAGTGATCTTTTCATTTCTTCCGTGGCTAGAACACATGTGCAAGTGTTTTTATAAACTAACACATGGTCATCTGAGTGCTGCGAGTCATCTTGACGGGTTTAGTCTAATATTCACCAATAAAAACAAATATAAATGCCTAATTAATAACATATGGGATTATATTTACAAATTATTTAACCAAATTGCATGTTCGTCTTGTTTGAATGTCGCATTGGATTAAAGCCGTTTGGGGAATGGGGAAACCCATTTCCTCGCATAAGGTTTGTATTTGCTACAAATAAATTATTTAAAATCAACATTTCGAGTCCAATAATTTGCTCATGTGGTAAGTAACGTTAGCCGTTTAATATGCGGGATATGTAACTCCAGCCGATTGTCACGTTAACTCCGCTTCGCGTCAGGCTGCTGTCGGGTTTTACTCTGCGATATCAAGAGGCTGTACATTATCCATTAGCCTCCTTACAATATAAAAACAGTGGTAAAGAAACATTGTAATTTGCTGGAGGCCTTTCGCGTGCTCCTTGTTTCCCTCTGTGCCTGTATGATTCCACCACCTCGATGCTCAGTTTAAACTGTCACCGTCCCGTATACGGGATACCTGCGTTTGCTTCAATATTGTGCATGTAATTTCATATCGAATCATGACAAACTATATATCATTGGAAAGGTCTAAGACTCTATAATACAGATTTTTTTCATGTTTTTTTTCAAATAATTTATGTAGGAAATGTAATTGTTTCTTTTTTATAACGAATTTGCTAAAAAAAAAAAGATGACCTTTTACATGCCACAGACCCCTCCGGCGGGCTCCAAAGTTATTTTTGTAAAAATTCTGATCTAATCATGACAAACTATATATCGTTGGAAGGGTATGAGACTATAGAATAAATATTTCATCAGTGTTTTATAAAATAAAGTATGTATGAAGTGCAATTGATTTATAAATGACAAGAGTGTGCATCAAAAATAAATACCTCCTGCAGAACACTTACATTTACTTCGATACTTTACATGTAAATTCTTATCATATCATAACAAACATTATATCGTTGGAAAGGTCTAAGAATCTAGAATACACATTTGATCAGTGTTTAGAAGAATAATTTATGTAGGATGGGAAATTGATGCACAGTAAAATCGCCAGTGTTAAAAAAGGTCAAATTAACACTCACCGTGTATATATGATCCACACTCTCAAAATGTGGATGGATTATATAAACACTGTGAGTTAATTTGACCCTTTTTATCACTGGCGATTTTGCTGTGTGCATAAATGATAATTGATTCATAAATTAGTGTGCATCAAAGTATATTTTCATACAAATATATTGTTTCTGTGCTTTTGTATTTTTTCATTGTATCTGTTAATTGGAAAAGTAAAAAAATGAAACAAAAAGCATCTCAATGTCTGTTGTGGTCAAATTTCAGATCAAGTGTTAAAACCAATGGAAGCCTATGGGCACCCTAGTGGATTTTGGTGGTAGAGCGGCTCACATACACCTTCAAATTTGGTGTATCATGACCAAACTTGATACAACACTTGGTGACCCTTGGGACTTTGACTTTTGAAATGTTGGAGCTGATCCGTAATTTTTTTATGTATTTTTTTATAAAAGAAAAACAAACTATTTATATATTTTTTTATTACAATAAACATAACAAAATACCTTTAAAAAATGTTTTGTGTGTGATTTATTTTCTTAATTTTCTTCTTTCAAACGATACCAACTGTAGGTTTGTATTCCAAAGAATTCATGAGTTACAGCCATTTTAGTTCCAACAGTGCGTTTCATGTGTAGGCTCAAAAAGGTCTGTGACAGTTAAAACATCTCCAACAAACGGCACAGTTTGCCTCGTAGACATTTCCAGGCACCGGCGTTAACCATCAAGAGAAATCACCGTTCTAGCCATTTTATTAAATTTGTATTTAAACAATTTAAAACTGCTATGATGTTGTAAAATAGCAGTACGTCAACCTAGAAAAATCTTAGATCTGTTCAATGATTTTAAATAGTCATTTAGTCTGTCAGACTGAAAGTTTTTTTGTGGAAATTTGACCAAAATATTTAAGACCCGTAGAATCAGAATTTAATACTTTTTAAGACTTTTAAAGGCCCACCCTTAATTTCAGCATTTACAAATACATTTTAAAATCAAAACTTTATCAACTTTAATTGATAAACTAACAGTAAACTATAACTAAGACACTAACAATTTGTTTTTGCAACACGCGAATACGTGTTTTTCTGTGTCTTTGGTGTGTTATAAGTTGCTCATGCATGTATTAGACACGTTAAATTGCAAAAATGTCGGAAAAATATGCATTCTATCTAAAAGCGAATGCTCACCCAGACCTGCCTGAAATGCCTCATGTAACCAAACCCCCACAAATCTACGTCAGTTCGTGGTATGATTTGACTAAGACCGCCAAAATGTATACGCAAGTAAGGTGGGCGTACCTGTCAGTACAATTGCGCTGGAACCTGATGTTCTAAATATGGTAAGATGTACATGTCCGTCACACGCTTGCAGTATTCGACCAATCACTGCGCACTGGTTAACTGGCCATAGCACACCTCGCTTTTCAGAGTGATGAGATTTGTAAATAAGATTTGCGTGCTTCAGTGAGGCGGGGCAAAGAGGAGATACAAACATGCACGGTATGTGGAAAATACAGCGTTTATGAACCTTAAATCGTGTATACACATTGGATTACATCTAAAACAAACGCTAATATTCGTTTCAGCCGTGTCATATCACCCCTTTAACTAACATTAATGATTAATGAATATAACCTTATTGTACATTCAATTTTAATAATTGTTTACACTGCAGTTTTTAGTGTTCTGACACTAAAGAGTGGTGCAGGAATTACACATTTTTGCAGGCCAACCCAGAAGTTAGCGCCGCACCGGTTCCCTCGACCGAAAGCCGACGAATTTTTCCCATAAACTTTAAGATCTGTGATTAACAAAGGTTTATGATGTTTACACATTTTGTCTATCAAGATAATATTTATAGATTAACACAACTTTGTTAATTTTGAAGCCTACAATCAATCGGCCGAAGTAAAAACCTAACATGAGGCTAAACAGACTACACTACTGTCGCTCAATATCAACGTCACCACCACCAAACCTTGGACAACTTTCTTAAACAAAACGTGTTCACTGATAAGTTATTACTGCGTTAATGGATCCGCATCCATGTTTTTAGAGATTTGTGCCCATGTTGCATTATTTGTGAGATTTATATGCGTGATGACACCTAATGTCCCCGCCAAAGGATGCAGCAACTTGTTAGCAACCAACGTTTTTAAGACACAATAAAACTTTGAAAAATCACGAGCGGGTTGTACCTGGTATGTTTTATGTCATAGATTAAAACGTGAAAATATTTAGAGGTTTTATTAACCACAGACCTTATTTTAGGCAATTTACCAAAAACCCATTCAAAAAACCCATAGACTTTGGGGCGATGACAAAGGAAATGCTAACTCGCTTCCGGGGTTTGCATACAAAGTTTACAATTTAATTATCTACAAAGTTTATTCTTCTAAACCTCTGTAGGATCAAGGGGGACTATAGAGTATTCCAGCATCTGGATAGATGGCCAGTCCATCACAGGGAATTCACAGATGCACACACATTAACAAAATCAAATAACTAAAATGGCGTTCATAATGTGTGTGACAGAGGCTTAAATTTTCAAAAGAAAAGCAAAAGGTGTAGTCATGTACATGTCATTCTTAGAAAGGTAATAACATTTTGAGAGGGGCACATCCCTCTCGTGTCCCTGCCAGAAGCCCTCCTGTAATTACTTCCTACTCTAGGCTGGAGCACAGGAGCTATGTGGATGCTCTATGATTCCCTCAATCTATCTCCAATATTTTATTGTGAATGATGATGCAGATCATACTAATTAGCCCTAAACCAAAGCAGAGCATCTGGGGCTGACATGTTTGAACAAGATATCTAGTTGTCAGATGTACAGGGAACTTACCAGTAAACACACAGGGATGAGGGCTGTTCAGCACTATGAGTTTTGTCACCATTTCAGGATAATGAATCGCACAGAGCCAGGCGATGATGCCACCCCAGTCATGCCCCACAAGAAAACATCTGTTGTATCCTGAGAAGAGCAAGTTGACATGTTTGCTGTATATTTGTCTATGTGAGTGCATGCAAGGCAGAAGAGTGCTTGCGTATGATGATGAAAAATATGAGTAAGATGGCGTGACATGGCCAGATGTGTTTATATTAGGGATGTAATGATATATTGTATTGTATATCCCTGTATAAAGAATTTAAAATACTGTATTTATCTTAGGACTATAGCTATTGTTTTACAATATGACCTCTGTTTACTCTTATTGGTTGAGCTGCAAGCAAATAACCAGCATCAACAAATAATATTTTTTGCTTTTACTGCTTAAAATCTTAGCTTTCTTGTCTTCATTTTCCAGTTTACTTAAATGAGTTAGTTTTTCAGTGACAAATCTATTCAGTTTTTATTCATCTAAATACAGAACGTTCAATTAAATCTTGAATGTTGTTGACTATTCTTTAACAAAATAACAAATGTTATTGAAAAATGCTAATGTTTTGGAAATAAATCTGTTATTAGAATTTCAGTATTTTTTTACATTTTGTTCAAAATATTGCGGTATAATCTTAATTGTGTACCCACAATTGTGTATCATTTTGTATCATGAGCTGAGTGATTCTAACACCCCTAGTTCTTAAAGAAAAACACTTCATCTTGAAGTGATACTTTAAAATCACAGATTAATTGCTTAACCAAAACTCGAACTCAGTGTAATCTTGAATTGAATTGTCCTTGAATTGGATACAAATAATGTGGTGCATAAACCTTTTGGTTGTACTAAAAAACAACATTATAGACTGTAAATTATTCACTGATTGGTCCACCTTTTGTTTGATTTGTGTATAAGACAAATCACATAAGTTTGATGTGTGTATAAGACATCTTGTCCTGCAGCAATATAAAGTTCTGGATCATTTAGTGTCATATCAAGGACTAAGTAAGAATGAATGACATCATTGCTGTCAGCCAGGGTGGAAGTTTTCATCATTTGCAACAGAATGACTTCAATGTCAAAGAGCTGAGACCCTGAAGCAAGACATCATCATGAATCCTAATAATACGTGTCATTGACAGCCTGCCACAATACACCAACAAAGCTTACACACAGACTCACACATGCTTCTGTGTGCAAAACAACTGATGAATTAGTAACATGATATAAGGTTTATGACATTATTTTGTGCAGTCCAACTAGAGAGTGTGTATGTGAAATCCAGACACAGCCCATTAAACCTCATTTTAAGCATCCTAACTGACCATATCTAAAAAGCCAAGTACATGTGAATGGGTCACCTTCACAATCCAGACTGTTTGGAAGACATTAGCATTCACCACTGCACACAGCCTTATCAAAACCTCTAGACAGGCTGGAATGTGAAATGGGGCTGAGATAAGAAAAGCAGTCTGCTCTCACCCAGATACTCCACAATGTCCTTGATGTCAGTCACAAGGTAGTCCGGTCGGTAGCTCTCAGTGGAGGAGGGCAGGTCAGACTCCCCGTAGCCTCGCATATCCACGGCAACAACACGAAATTCACTCTTAAATTCCCTCAGCTGGTGACGCCAAGAAAACCTAGAAAAACAAGAGATATTTGACTCATCTTCTTAAGATTTAAAAGGCTTACACATGAATACATTCGCAAGCTTTGTACATTTAGATAGTAAGAGGTTTAAAATCTTAAGAAATGTATCTTTTTTGCATACTTTCGAGGGTTATATAGTATATGGGTTTTATATTTTTATAGGATTATAGAGTGAGACAATTTAGGAAGGGAGCAAAATGGGATTGACATGACGCAAGCAAGATTCAAACCCAAATCCCTGCCATCTGGGTCTCCATCCTTTTCCACCACCTTGCCGTATCGTTCTAAGCATGGTCTGAAACGGTTACGTTTATGTTTCTACTGTATGTGAGCCTGGCTCGGCACGGTGCGATTGCAAACCCAGAATATAAGCACCATTGTCTAACCGTGCTAAAATTCAGACACTTTTATCCAAAGACTTAGAAAAATGAATAGTAATATCTTAAAAAACAAACATGCAGCTACATTTTCAAAGATTTGATTTATTTATTTAGGAATTTCCATTAAGATCCACTTTGCCAACAGTTTGAATGGATGCTAATAAGTTGCACTTGAGTGAAATTAACTTTATTAATAGAACCCCCCTGAAACTATTAACACAAGATTTTCCTAACCCTTGTGCTGTGGTCCAACCCATAACACTTGTGGTATTCCTGGGCCTGTTTGAGTTTAAATGAAGTTTTCAATAAATTGCCTACTCTGTTTTTTGTCTCTTGCTCCTGTTTCTTGTTTTGCCATTTTGAAGCAGTACTTACAACCTGGTTACGATCCACCAGCGAGAAATGCAAATACTTGTAATGTTTCCCCCGGTCTTAAGATTTTGTTCAGGAGTGTACTGAATTCAATCTTTTTGTCAACTAGTTTCTTTCATTTAGGACTGGTTTTCCATTTCTTTTTCAAACTGATTAATCGTAGGCCTTATTAATCTGAATTTAGGCACCTCAGTTTTTGACAAAAAAACAAACATTATTTGTGAATACCACACAAGTGTAACAAGATGGGGAAAAACCACAAGATAGCAACAAAAATATTAGTGTTTTTTTTTTGCGAGAGGTTGTTATCATCTTTGTGAACAAAGCTACTAAATTTCAGTCCAATGCAATGACATTAACTTGTATTTTTGGGTAAAAGAAAATTATTTTCGGTTCAAAATGGCCCGAACACAACATGAGGGTTAAATTTATAATCAGTTCGCACTTTCAGGCTATACTTGAGATTGGGAAGTATAAGAGAGAGAGAGAGAAAGAGAGAAAATGAGTAAGTCTGACTATGATGAGTCAGGTATAGTCCAGGCTCTCTAACCCCAATGTATTAGAATATAGATGAGCTTTAAATTAGCACGCACAAACACACACATCCCTTTGGCTCAGCGGTAAGGGAAATCTTTGATGTACCCTTTCTGAATGCACCAAACAAAAGTGGAGCAGAAGTCAGAGGAAAGCTTGTCCTCTAGGTCTCATCGACTCGTTTAAGCGTTTATCACTGATTCTGGAGCAGTAGATTGGCTAGTGATGCAGAAAGGAGCCATGCCACATTAATTAGGCACAGGCCTGTCCTGATCTCGGTTCTGCAGTCTGGCAGCTCACTAAAGCGTCATTTTCACTAGTCCCCGGACAGTCAGAATACGATGACAGTACATATAGCATTTTATAACAATACTTTTGTTTTAAGTCAGATTAAATGAACGTGCTCTCAGTAAGACAATATAGACTATTTGGCAAGATGTGAACAATAAGCACTTCCCAGAAGTACTTTCTTTTTCTACATTTACAGTATAAGTTTTAGAGATGTTTGTTTCAATTCAGTTCTAAACGTTCTGTTGGTTTTATTTTGTTCTACCTTTTATGTAGCGTTTAAAAAATGAAATGGGAAGTGCTTCAGGACCAGTGTTGTTTACATCTTGCAAAATGATATATTTCATAACAATAATACAAGATACAGAATATAAGAGGATATTAATAGTTAGATGTTAACTATCTGTCTCCCATTTGCAAAGAGATTTGAATGTTGAATTTATCCGGAAAGGCATGACTACAGTGTGTGCTAAAATATGAACAGAATGAAGATGCAATACAGAACAGCCCACTTGCAGAACCACTTGACTCCATGTGCATAATGTGCTTGGCGGTATCCCAGTAGAGAAGTGTTTCCCTTGTGTGTCATTGTGTGTGTGCGTGTGTGCGTGTGTGTGTGTGTGTGTGTGTGTGTGTGCGCGTGCGTGCGTGCGTGCGTGCGTGCGTGTGCGTGTGTGTGTGTGTGTTTGCTAAAATCTCACCAAAATTCAGGAAATCCATGCAGAAACAGCATAAGTGGTTTTCCTCGTTCCCCAGCAGCAACATAGTGGAATCTTAGTCCAGACTCCTAAAACCATACAGAGAGCACAGACAGTTATTCTTCACAGTAAATAACAGTATGTAGTAAAAGCAACCCCATCCCTTTAATGACTCGGGCCTGTCCATCCTGACGTAAAATCTATTCGCACATTGCTCTCTGCTTACAGAGCACTAAAATGCATCAGAGAGACTGAGATTGTCCGCACACTTCAGCTAATATGGAGCTATATATCCAGTTGACATTTATGGGGAAAGTCTTTCAATGGCTTTTAAATGGCAATAGGTCTATCTGTAAAATGACAGCAATACTATCCTATTGATGTGAAAACATGTAGTTTTGTTTTAATTGTTTAACTGCTCAGACACTCTGAAGAACAAATTTGAGGGTATAGATAAGCAATCGTGAGATAGTTGCGATGTGTTTAAGGAACCGTTTTCAGCACCATTAGGGTAGACAGCGCAATCTAACAGTCCAACTGTGATTATGTAGGCTCGTGACAACGTGACAGTCACTGTCAGATTATGCTTTTAGTGGTGACTACTGCTTTCTTGCGGCAGCAAAGCACCAAAGGGCAAACTATTATCCGTGTTTCATTCATTGCCATCAACCCTGGGTCAATATAAACATGCGTCTTACCTTGATCCTAACATAACAGTGGGTTCCCAAGGACGTGTCATTCAGGCACGCTGGGGGTGTCTCGCGAATCGTCCACTGAAAGGTTGTCGAGGGTCGTAGTATGATATTCCATCCAAGTTTGAGCAGCGCTACGCCCGTGCATAGCGCGCAGTAACCGTATACGAGAGACCAGTAGCCCACAAGTCTGATTTTCATCGTAAGTCCGACTGTCAACAACAGCAAGTTGTGAAGCAGTCTCGCCATCTTTACATTACTGCGCGAATACGCTTGTTGATCACGACGTCTACTTACTCAGTCGCTTTGTGTTTCACAAACGATGGGCATCGCAATAACCATGTCGCTCCGTTTAGACCGCATTCTGACCAGGGAGGATCCCTGACTGTGTGGAAAGAACGAGTCACGCTTACCTATGACAGAAAAGATGCTCAGTCCCAAAGGTGTGCGCACCTTGGACTGAACCATTACAACACACCTACGAGGTAAACACGCGACACGATAAAAGCCTTTTACAGTCAACAAGACTACAGGGGGCCCGGTGCCCACGGCGTTTAGGATCGACGTAAGTGCGAGCTCATCGATTGTCTGCGCGCGATGGTCTGGACTCGCGCGAACACTCCCATCAGGCTCACCATATACCTGCTTATTTGCGCCCTTTTAATTAGCTACATTGTTTAAGGTAAGCTATTTCAATGTACATGTATTCATGTGCACTAGACGAATACTGGGTGTAATAATAAAATTGCTCACAAATGGTAAGACAAACCTTGAATTTCAGAGCTTTAACTTTCCTATGCAAACTGTCTTACTTTTTAAGTGATCAGATCACACAAATTTTAGTGAAAATACTTTTTTTATTGACTTAACTTTTAGAAATAATATATTAGTCTTTCTCTCGAAAGCATGGGACACCTCAGAATGGTGATGTAATGAATAAAGTGCTTGTGATGATCATTTTCAGGAGAGCACTGAAAAACGGCCACAACCATTACAGTCAGATTAGTAATAACAAACATGTCTTCAGTGCAAAAGAATCACTAGATAACGTTTTAGAATCAACTTAGCTCTGGACAACCCACTGACTTTAGGCACAGAGAACTGCCTTTCATCTCCAAGAAAGGAACTTTCTCCAAGTGGATACAAATAGAAACACAGGAAGTGCACAACTTTTTCAAATTCTCTTAACAATAATGGCAAACATTTGGGACAATGCCTGCCTTTTGTAAACCAAACGTAGATGTTACACACACACAAACTAACATAACCTTTCCGCCAATTACAGAAATACTTTAAACAGGTTCATCCGAGTGGGTACATTTTCATTGAAATTACTGCAAGTTAAATACACAGCATTCCAGCTAAGAGGAACAGGGTAAGAGCCCCAAACAGGAAAATCCCATAGAGTTCTAATAAACAGCTAGCGCAAGACGACCAGCTATGCATTATTCTTACAGCAGAGTTGATGGAATGTGTCAAGGATTTGATTACAATAATAAGAGAAGTAAACATTCTTCAGTGTAAAGCAAAAAGACAGAATAACTCATGTTCAAGAACACAAAGACATCAGACACGTTTCTTTTTTCAAAACTGCCTTGAACAACAGGCAGCTTTTCAGTGCAGGCAGTTCTGAATTCAAGCATTAAATTTATCAAAACAACAAAAACAAGAATATACACAACACTGGTAATGGTGCGCATATTTGCAAAGCTTACACTGTCCACTACTGCTTGCTTATTTTTACAAGAGCTAACTTAGTACAAATGTACAGTGATGCAGGTGTATTGCAGTATTTTCCCCCATAAAAAGACAAAGACCCGTTTCAGTCACCTGGACTCATGGAGCAAGTAAAGGAAGGGACAAGACATTTCACACTGTTCACCGAACAGTAGCACAAATGTATACAACCAAACTGTTTTATTTTAGCTTGGATCTCAGTCCAAGTTCTTCTCAAAGGTCGCCATTATGTCACTCTGCATGGTCATGTCAATGACTCCTGACATCTAAGGAGAAAGGCATTAATAAGAAATTATTATTTATTCAGTCTTCCAACAACACATCACACCAAATTAATTACCAAATTAAAAATCAGGAAATAATCAGCTTGCATGAAATACTTACAGCCTCTCTCCGACGACGCTCCTGCTCTCTCTTTCGTGCCATCTCTCGCTCTCGGTCTACAGAGTTCTGTGGAAGAGAGCAGGCTTCAGGGGTATCCAAGATAGCCACCATCAGAGGCAGCTCTGCTAACTCCACTTCTGGCTTTGAAGGTTGGCAGTCCAGCTTTGTCTTCTGGAGCTGATGCACCTGACTAGAAATCAATAAAGGGCCACACTGTCAGAGTTCAACAGCGACACATTATACACCCTTCCTGTGAGTCTTAAAATTGAATATTGAAGAAAATTATTAAACAGCAACAAGGATTGAGATTAATTTATAACTAAATATACTGCAACACAAATAAAATACTGGAGTGGTGGCAGTGCATCTTACCAGGGCTACATGGGCTTCTACTCATTAAGAACCGGAAACGATAAAAACAAAACAAGATGCCAGAGGCAGGCTAGACAAAAGCTGATTCAATACAGAATAGTAATGCTCAGAATTGGTAATACAGAATTGGTAATAATTCATTGTCTTGCAGGCCACTCTCTACCCTGGTCTAGGGTATTTATGCAGGTTTGGCATAATTCAATGAGTTTTTAATTTATCAAACATGTAATTTTATTCTGTTTAGAGCAATGCAGCAGGTGCATGATGATGTGACGATGTGTGTGAATCCTCAATTATTGGTCAGGAATAAAATCTCATACTTGAAAACAAAATTAAAAATGATTTTAAATGATTATTTGATGAAGTGGTTAAAACATGTATACGGTGATATACAATTAAAAAACTAGCCCCCATGGAATCAGAATTCTCCTTATACCCGCTTTTGACTGTGCTGGACTTTTCTCTGCCAGCTTCCAACTGCAATTTACGAGCTCTCTCCCGTTCCTCTTTCTCCATGGCAACTTTACGGAACTGCTGGAAACTCTCCTTGGACGATTTAATGGTGCAAGGAGCCAGAGAAGCCATTTTCCCCAGACTTGTCCAGGAGTCTGCATTCTTCAGAACAAGATCCTTAAATACACAATGAAAGGGTTCAAGTTTAAAGATGGAAGACTAAGTTAATATTCGTTTAGCCTGGCATGCATGTACCCCTGTAAAGTGTCTTAACCTTTTTAGGCAAGTTGGTTTTGGCATCTTGAATGGATTTGAATAGTTCACTGCCATCATGCTTACCTCCTAGAAAACAAAAAATATCTCAGAAAAGCCACAGGACTCATTTAGAGGAAAACTCAAGAATAAATGCTGACCAGGCATGGATGATTCTTCCAGTGTCTCTAGGCAGCACTGCTCATCCCTCATACTGGTTACAGGACTCTCTGGCAGAGGTGACAACAACCTACAGTGCTAGGAGAGCGAGCGAGAGAGACATATGACAAAATCAGGCTCAACACAATTACAACACAAATGAAACAAAACTATATCACTCATTGGGAAACCCAAACAAAACAAAGTAAAATGCAATATTATTTGGCCCTTAAAAGAGAATACAGTACAGCAGTCTATCTGTACACAGTGACGGATCAAAAACTAAGAGCCACGTTGACCAGATACAGACTCTGTGGACATAAAACTCACTATAAAGACGGGCAGACACAGACAAACATGGCTGCCACAGGACCAGAGAACTCCGCTTCCTAACAGAATGCACAAAATACACGGACAATGTTTTATGGAAAAATGAAGTCCATACACTAGACGATTGAAAGTCTGTCAAACGATGAGAAACTGGCGTATCTGTTAGGAGAACACAAGGACTGCTGTGTGTTAGCTGCACAATATGTGTCTGCCTGTCACAACACAAGAGAAAACAATCATTCTGCCCTGACCTGATGTTTCCAATATATGTACATAACATTATATCCCTTTGCTACCCTGCTACTTACATGTATATTTTGCTTTTGTAAATCTTTGTTTTAACTATACTCTATTTCTGTTTTTATATATTTACATATATTATAAACCACTTTAAGTTGCACTACGTACATAAACTGCACTACATACTTCATTTTATTACGATTATTATCTTTTTTTTCGTTTGTTACATATTTGCACTATTTGTACGCAGCCCCGCTGCAAATTGGCAATACGAATGTACATTTTGTCATGCCAATAAAGCACCCTTAAAGCCACAATATGGAATATTTGGACCGCTAGATGGCACACTTTCGAAACAACAAAAGGCGACGCTAAATGACGTTATGTAGGAGAGTGGAATAATGGAACTTGTCGTTTTCACCATCCAGAGGCGTATAGAGATCGCCCATCATGTTCACGGACGAGGTAATGAATTAATTTTATTTTATGTCATCATAATGAATTAGCTTGCAAGAAACGTGGAATGTAATGCTACGTTAGCCCGTGACTGATATTGGACTTTGTCCATTGATTTGGTAGCGTAATGCTACACATTTTTACCTGTTTAAAACAGTCATACAGTCATCGTTTAAAAAGAAAATTGGAACAAACCCACAGCATTTACAAGTAACGTTATTGGCTACATATTATTGTGCGACATATACTGTATTTCATAGGGTAACTGCATTCATAACTATTCAAATAATCTGTGCATGAGTATTTCGTGTACAATAAAAAAATGTGCTTACCCGTCTATTAAAACACATGCAAGAGCAGAGTCTGTGTCGAGTCCAAGTTGGTCGCGAAGCTCTCTCCATTTAGAAAACACTTTTACTAATATTAAAAAGGATATTAATCCTCGTTTTATTTCTTTGTTTGTCCGAAAGCCTGCTTGCCTCATTTTGCCTACGTTTACACTTTTTTGGGTTTCCTTTACTCGCCAAAGAGTAATCGTGATCCATAATAACAGAACAACAGATGCTGCGTCCCAAATGCTGTATAACATTTGCGTGTTGCCGTAGTTTCTACAACCGGAAACTGGGGGTAGTGCAGAGAACCGGATATTAAGTCACTGATATGCGACAAATACAAAGGAGACAAGGGACGGGCCATTGTTTTAAATAGGAATTTCTCTGGATTTGCACATTCTTGGGAACATTTGGGATAATGCAAGTACACAACTGCATGAAATATATCATACTGTGCAAGTGATTTTTGGATAATTCATAACAAAATTCGTCCATACTGTGGCTTTAAATTGAAACTTGAGCGAGATCTCTTACACACAAATATTGTGTACTTGTCATTAATATGATATCTGTATTATAAGTAACTATGGTAAGAAAGCATCTGATAAAAATATATTGTGTTCCATTAACAAAACCTCATTTTCTTTCATACCATAAAAAAACTGCAACCTTGTTTAAAACATCCACCTAGTTCAACTTAAAATAAATTATTACCTCAAACTGTGAGCTGGAGGTAGGCTGTGATCCTATGACAGACATGGCTGTAGAAGGTGAGGTCAGTGGTGACAGAAGAGGGGGGACACCTGGATGAGAGAAAGAGAGAGCTTTATTTTCTGACAGTAAATAATAACCCTAGCTTTTCATCATGCAGTGCTGTTAGGGAGAGGAAGCAATGGCATGCCATGCAGCTGGGGAGTCAAATCAATGAAAAATGGTCAACAAAACACCAGTTAGGACAAACAAACAATGCTAGCCCACAATGGACAGGAAAAAGCTGCAGGGTCATTGTACATAATATTAATACAGCAGACGGCTGTAAGGCTGGCAAGCAAGTGTCAGTGATAGGCGGGCATCAGTACTTACACCAAAACGAACTCTTACCTTCCCGCTGAGACTTATTTGGAGGCTTTTCTGCAGCAGCAGGTGATGTGGAAACCTGAGAGTCGATTTGGTGAGGATATGGGGGGGAATGTGGAGGATCAAGTGAGGGACCACAGGACAATGGTGGATCTGCAGGAGGTGAGGCAGGTGTATGTGTGGTGATTGACATGGGGTAGCACGTGTGTGGGTCTGTTGTGGAGTCTTTACATGGAGAGCTGGAGAAAGTATTCAGTAAAACATAGGGTTCGTGGTCTGGAGGTAGGCTGCAAGGCAAGGAAGCGGTCCCGTTTTTACGAGGTAGCGGGGCAGCTTTGTCACTAGGTCTGGATGGCTGAGGCGGCAGCCAAGAGTGTAAGGCTGTCATGGAAAGTGGGTGGAGGGATGGACAGAAACGTGTTAAACTGATCACTCAAAGCTGCCAAGATCCATCTGGTCTTCAAATGCAAGATTTTAAGATGAGGCACACAAATTAAATCTAACTAAGGAGTATTGGACACATGATCCTCCTTTCAATTTGATACAAGATTTCAAAAGAAACTGTGCAACAATGTTCCTGTTTTTCATGTAATCATAGTATTGTAAAAACAAAATGTGAATAAAATGATTAACAATGGCACTGAGCCTAACCTGGGATTGCTGTGATGGTGTCTTCCGCATGCTGTTTTTCTTGCTGGGAGTTTGCCTCTGAAACTAGTGACGCTGGGTGAGACTTGATAACTGAGGCAGGTGACGGGTCCTTTACATCAGCAGCTGCCTGGAACAATGCCTGTTTGGGGAAGGGGGACAATGGGGCAATATTTCACTCAAGAAAAATCTAGCATGAAGTGAAGTGAAATGCTCCATGTGCCATCAAAGATTAACGAGTGGGCCATTTGATGCGTTTTATCTTTCATTGGCTTGTGTGCTTTTTACCTCGTTTTTAATTTTGTTGGTATGGCCTGGGGCTTTTCTTTGCTTCCTCTTAGATTTCTGTTCTGCAAGACACGCACAATGCACACTGCAGTCATTTCTACTTACTGAAAAGGCCAACCCCATCCCATATGCATTTCTGCTGGCTGACTCATCTTATTTGAACTAATGAAAATACAAACTGTATATGCAATTTAAGGCCTGTTGTTTAAAATATCTATTTGCTTTCTTCAAAGCAACCGATTATTCTTGGGAACTCCGAAAGATTCATTCACTGTCAGAATTGAGTACAAGTACAAGTGCACATTTTTTAGAACGGTGTTTTGTGATGATTAATAAAACAAGGAGGGATGACAAGGCAAATAAAACACATTCATCTTATATTACAACAACTGCCTATCAAATTCTGTTTTATTAAATCAATGAGAATCAAACATCAAGATCAATGGATAAGTTAACACCTCTTTAGGAAAACAAAATTCACACATTACACAAAAATGCAATGGCTGTAAAGCAGAACAGGTGGTAGTCTTATGACAGCTTTGTTTGGCCCTACCTTCCTTGTTCCTGAACTACAGTTTACAAACTATTACCATAACAATTGTATGCTTTAAAATGTATTGGAGACTATTGCAGATACACATCTCTGTATAACCAAAAGTATAAGAAGTATAAGAAGTAAAACTACAAAAGTAATGCAACAGTAATGGTTCAGTGCAGCAAACATAGACCAGATGAAAATGTTACCATGGAATAAAGACATGACCAGCACTGTTCTCTTCTTAATAAAGAAATCCTATATTTCATTAGCAACAACTCTTTCTTCTACACCTTTACAAAACTTATTCTTGTATTAAAAAATCCCAGCGTAACCCCAAACTAGGAGCCAGCTGGTCTCAAGCTTATCTCAAACTACAGCCCCAACATTAAGAAGTGATTGTGATTAAAAAAACATTAAATAACAACAAATAAATAGCATCAAGGCAAAACTAGAGACAAAGTGCAAGAGAAAAAGAAATGTGACAATGAGTTGTTTTGCATTTGAAGCCAAAAGTGCAAAAACTGTTTTTTTAATCACAAAAATAATCAAAATACAAGGACAAGTAGTGGGGAAAACAACACACCAAATGGTTTAATATACAAAGAAAACATAACAGTGAACCTGAAGTATTTGCTTATGGTGAAATAAGTGAAAGAGTTTTTATTGTTGGGACAAGGGCACATGACCAAATAATGTTTTTTTAAAAATGTTCAGCATTAGTGGCCAAATAAGAGCGGGCTAGAGGCTGACATGAAAGACAGTGAGTAAATGGGTTGGAGAATAGGTGTGGAGCAGCTAACCTGAATCAGAGTCACAGCTATCAGAAGTGCTAGAGTCAATACTACTGCTGTCAGAGCTGGATGAACTGCTGCTGCTCTCACTCAGACAAGACGGACGTGTCATGTCTTTCAACTCGCCCTCATCTTCAACTACACCACACAAGCAGAATGAAAAATATAGATTCCACATCGGTAAAACTATACTGTTAAGTGTCAGATGCTGACTGTTGCATGTATATTTGTTAATCAAAAAAAATAAAACGACTTACTCTTGGCCTTTTTATTACAGTTTGGATCACCAGATGTGTTCTGCAGCTCCTTCCCCGTTTCCTTCTTTTTAGAATTCTTTTGGTTCTTCTTTCCTAAAAAGGTAAATGGATTAGCAGATCAACAGATTATTCTGGTATCTTATATCCTATTTATTCAATTTAAAATCTTTATTCAATTCTCAGTTTTAATCAGAGGGTGTATTAGGCCCTTAAAGTCTCTTCAAATAGCGCAAATTTAATTTAATTTCTACACAAAACAATTACCTAGTTATAACACTTATATTATTATTTGTATTCATAACAACATCTGACTTGGAATCTACACTTTTGGTGAGAGAAAAAACACAACATTTCACTAAAATTCAATAAAATTTAAGGACGATACATTTATACTATATTACTATATAGTAACCAGTGTTTCTTAATTTCCGTCCTCGCGTAACACTCTCTCTACAACGTGTCCCAAAATGAAACGCTGTTAATAATACTCACGGTCGGTTTCTTTTGTTTTTTTCTGAAGGCAAGTCATAACGTAGCACTCAAGAGCTCGAAGAGTTGAAGGTTTGAGTGTCTCAAAGTCAATCTCAATCTCCTCAGGGTCTGTGTCTCTGAGCATAGGCTCTCTCGCCTTGATGATGCTCACTACTTTGCCAAGCTTGTCTCCAGGTAGCTTGTTAATATCCAGACTCAGTCGCCGTTTTTCTTCATAAGACATGGGCAAAACGTTTTTCTCCTCTTCAGACTCAAATGCTTTGCTTTGCTTGTTCCGCCTGTGAACAGCAGTGCCATGTTTTTTTTCTATTGTGCCTCACGGTATAGAACTATATAAGCGCATTCAACCAGGCTTTTACTGTCCACTATATGAATTGCTTTTTGCAATAGGATAAAATTGTGAATGGATTTAATGCAAACAGCCAGATTTAAGTTGTGAAGGTATTTTAATTGTGCACACACGGAAAACATATTTTCTTACCCTGATGACTTGCTGCTGCTTGACCTTTTCTGCATTTTGACTTGTTTCTTCATTTCTTCACCTTTTCGCTTGCAAGACTCTTTCTCTTTCCTCCTCTTCTTCTTGGACTTCTCCTTTTTTTTTGGTTTCAGGAGGGGCGTCTGGGTCAGTAATTGCAGTTGCTCTCGTACAGCTTTCAACTGGTAAGTAAAGAGAAAAACGGACTGATAAATTTTGTTTATATAGTTTTGTTACAAAACTTAAGTCATCTTAGTGAGCTGCCTACACATAACCACTGGTATTTAAGGCCATTTAAAACGCCATGGGGGAAATGACAAAAACATCTAAAGTAACTATAACAAGTATACCTTTTGTATAAATTTATATGGTATTGTGCAATATTTCTCAAAATTCACAACCCAGGATAATTAAAATGCCTGTGGTCTGCCCCGTGATGCCTTAAATGCTTCTTCTCTAGGCAGTTTATAGGTTTTGGAACAGAACATGGGATGTCAACACAGTGGTTAAATGTCTTACCTGTTCTTCCAGGCTAACGAGTCTCTGAGCTCTCTCCTCTTCACCTTCAGAGTCTGAAGTGTTATCTGACGGAGATGATGATTCACTGTCACTGCTATCAGAGCTGGACTGACTTGGAGCTCTTTCCACTCTCTTCTTCTTCATCGTGTTCTCACTAGTCGGAGCTGCATTTCTTGGTTCATCAGGAATCTTAGAGAAGCGAGACTCAAAAACATCCTGGGTAAAAAAAGGCCAGCATGTACCTGTTAGACTACAATATCTGAGCAACATGCCTATTATGCATCTACAAACAAGAAATAAATACAAAAAAGGCTTTTTAAAAATGACCAATCCACCTAAATCACATACCTGGAGTTTCCTTGCCATGGCCACAACCTCATGGGCAGGTGGATTGTATTTGTAGCAGTTTGAAAACATGAGCCGCATATCTGCAGCGAACTGCAATGCATCTGTATACTCACGGGTATCCAACTTTTTCTGTAAGTAAAAATAACAACCTAGCTATTACACATCAAACAATATTTGTAAACAAAGATCCAATTACATTTAGAAATAAGGATTTCTTTCTTGCAGACTACTCACTTTAATGGTACTCATATCCATCGGCTGGTGGATGATTTCACGATAGTCATGAAGGCCTAGAGCCTCAGCATCCACAGGCTTATAAAAAGCCCAGGCGTAAGCTGAATACTTTTTAGAAAACATCTCTTTTAGGATGGCATTGCAGTATTTGAGTCTCTCTGAGAGTTTGGTCCTTCTGCCCAACTGATGTTGTGGTGTTGATTCAGGAAGGTCTTTACAGGGGGCTTTAATGGGTCGGCCACTGCCTCGCCTTGAAAGTATTTTAAGGGCTTTTGGTTCTGTTACACAAGGTGAAGACTCGCAGATAGTGAAGGAAGAAGCAGAAGGGGTTGTGGTGTCTGCTTTTCTTTTCACTCCATTTTTTAACTAAAAAAAAAAAAACACATTTATACATAATTAAAATGTAAAAAGTAATTATATCCGAGGTAAAACTAAGCTATTTTGATCCAAAACAAAATCTAATAAACATTCTAAAACACATAAATGTTCATATCATGTCTCTGTACCACTTTGTTACTGTACTTTAATGGCACTGCAGTAATAAAGAAAATGCAGATGGTGTGAGTGCAACTTACTTTGGTTGTGAGCTGAGCAGACAGAGGAGTGGAGGGAAGTGTATGCAAAGCATCAGGAGGGATGACTGTTACTGTCTGTTGGAAGACCACCTCAGACACAGGCGACTGCGGCCTCATCTTTAGCTCTGACAGAATATAGAAAGATAATATCAAAGATGAAACATATTGTCGCCACTTGAAACAAAGCTGAAAAAAGCACAGCATTAAAAGGTTAATACCGGCTAAAGCCTTCCTTCCTCCTTTGAATGGAGCTTTAATGGTCAGAGCGGAGACCTCAAACTCATCCTGAGGCATTTGTGCCACCTTCTCCAAGAAAAGCTTCTCAAGGGCTTGTGCCATCAGAACAATATCATCTCCTGGCTAAAACCACACAACAAAAATATTATTATACGAAACCTTCGTACTGAAGTAACATTTTCTAAAATGAAAGCAGAGTTCTCACCCGATTGTACACATAACAGTTTGTGAACATGGTGTTGAAGTCTTCAACGCATTCCATTGCCTTCCAGTAGTAACTGTTCTCGAGCCGCTTTTTTACGGTGCCCAAATCCATTGGTTTTTTGATAATTGCATAATAATCCTAAATATAGTATAGAACATAGAAAATATTGAGAGTGACCATGTACACCACAATGCAAACTTATTAATGACAAAGTTAACTTTACATCCCCAAGGTGTGCATAAAATAACTTTTAATTACATGTAACATTTTAAACACCTTCAGCACTTTCCAAATTTGTTAGAATTTCAAAATAAAAGCAGACCAGTATGAGACTTACAGGCAAATGAAGCCTGACTGCATCCACAGGCTGTCTGAAAGGCCAGGAGAAGTGATGTCTCCACAGGGACTTCATCGCCACTTTTTCTAGATACTGCAACTGGTTGGTGAGACGGCCTGGCTTTTTGGGGTTCTTGAACTCAGGGGGAGGGGGATTTCCATTCATTGTGAAATTCTGTGGGGGTTTCACATCAGACATGTCTGAGCTCAACCAGGGACTGACAGGTGAAGAAAGGATTTTTGCAGATACGCCTGGGCAGCTCTGCAGGCATTACACAGCCACTGTCTGTGCCACTGTAAACAGGGAGAGCAGTGTCAAAATCGGCATTCCATTCACTGCTGTTTATTATCTGGATCTGGGGGGAAATCAGAACAAGCAGTCCCAATCTGAACCACAATCGTGACGACTTTAACTTCAGATGCTTTTTGATAATGTGCATCAAAAACAAAATATTTTTTAGAGACATGTCATACTCCCGAAAGTTTAAGGAAATCCTGGTTAATGAAATACGTCACCAGAGCCATCAACTAGGGCAGACTATGCACCGCCCTCTGCTGTCTAATGAACAGAACATTTCCGTACACAAAAGACATATTTATGACATGCACCACTACTCTTATTTAACAAGAACGACTTGATAATACCGATTTTTTTCTGAGCCGCCACATAGAACTTGCAGGCTCCATTATTTATGATATCACTTACCCAACCTGAAGATATCACACTCAGCTCTTTTTGCCCATACTCAAAAACGTTTACAAGTTACATTGATCATTCGGTGTGCTTTATTTAAAAAATAATTCACAAAAAATAAATAAAACCTATAAATAGCCCTGAGGACTTACAAACGTCTGTATACAATATACAAAAGAAATTGTGGAAACAGTACATTTATTTTTTTAAAGCTATACAGAAATTGCACAACATCAGAAAGTCAAAACACTTATAAATACACATAAATAAAAAATATATAAATTATGGAGGGATGAGGAGAGGTTAAATGAGTGTCCGTTTTCATTAAAAAATGTTTACTTGGAAGAAAAGAAACAATTTCAAATAGTGCATTTTTATTTTCTAACAAAGTTTATAATTACAATAGTTACGCTGTTACAACTTATTAATGACCAATTTGAGACAATTGGACGTTTGAGACTGCGAGAAATAACATTCGTCTATTCCGACCACTACGTATCAAATGTCAACAAAATCAAGATATTAATAGTACACATGACACTAAGGGTGAAAAAATATAGTTCACAATATATACATATATTTTGATCTAGCTTTATGCAAGAGCCCTGCGTTACATAAACCCTATGACCTCTTAGGAGTGACGCAATGCCAACACCCGCCTAAAAATTAAGGCCACAAAAATGATACGTCTGCAATCAGTTATGGGATTCTCCGGGACAATATCCAACCCCAAAACACACATTTGTGTAGTTAACATTTAACGTGACAAGGCAGAGACTGTTTACATGAAATAATCGATAATAGTGTTAGCAAGCCTCAAGTCACAAAATGGCGCCTGGCTAGTTTTAGCACAACTAACCAAAGATTACCCCGCCCCGTCAGATGCTGGCATTGTGCTCAGTTACAGTCCCTCCCCTAACCAATCCGCCAGCTAAAGGCAGCCAGCTCAACGTGGTCTCAAAATTTTACCTTTCCGTCTCTGGCACAAACAAAGAAATCTTAAACTGCCGAACTGAGACAGACGCTGCAGTGCCGGAGAAGCTCTGTTGGAAAACTTCACCAATCGAAGGATGTTGTTGACTCTTTTGCGCCCGGAAAACCCCTCGATAGAGACTACTTATTTTTTTATATATATATATTCGTCAACGCGAACAGAACAGGCTAGCGTCATTTATCATTACACGACTAAAAGGACTGTTTCTTTGAAAGGATAGTCATCAATGGCGGACGTCTCGCACAGAAACCGCCTGGTATTTATACCCTCCTGCTGAAAGCGTGCGATCCAATTGGATGAGACCTCTCACGTGCTCCCTTGTCCATAGCGCTTTAAACAAAAAGAAAGTAGTGCTTTAAAATATATTTAATAAAAATGCGTCTTTACTTATTACCCTTTATATCTTCGAAAAGAGAGAGTTGAACACCTCTTTACGCGACGGACAGACGAATCTGTAAAGCAGAATAGTACGTCAGAGTATTTTTTTTATGTGCGACATAACTGGTCTCCGGACATCACATGACCCTTCTAGAACATTCGGTCGATCCCTCTAACTCAATTCCCCTCTTTAATGTCTGTTAAATTGTTACATTGTGGCTCTTTTCCGTTGGTTTGGCTGTCAGCCTCTGTCGAGTGTTGAACACCGGTCATCTCATGAGCCTGAAAATTCTCACAAAGAAAGCTATCGTATGAAAACGCACTGAGTACAGCTGAGGGGAGGCGAGAACCGGCATGCGCGCATGCGCTCAGTATTAACCGTGATTGGACACACATTTGACGCACAGTTGACGCCGTATATTTCTTTTGTGTAGATTTTAAGATATTATGTATTATTAACTTTTTGTTTTAGTCTTGAAATAGCTTTATTTAGTTTAGTTACCGATACTGTAAAATGATGTGCAAATATTATTAGGAAACGTAGGTCTATAGGAATAAACAAGTTGTAGTACCAGTGTGTAGTAAAGTATGTACAATTATTGGTTGTCAATACTTCCAACTATAAATGCTCCCTATAAGAAACATTAATTTAATGAAAGGGGCTTTTCTCAAGAAGTGCAAAATGGATTGGGTTTCGTTAATGTTTTCCCCCGTTCCCCAACATGATTCGAAAGAAACATTCCACAAGAGGGCAGCATACGCCCTAAATGATTTTGGTTGGACGAAATCTGTTATTACGTCGAATGCCCTTGCACTTAGCCTCTAAAAATGTTTACATACAATAACTCTTAAATTACCACATATACTGATGTGTACACATGTATTTGCACATTTATTTATATTTTTTATAAATTATTTCTCTATATATTTATAAATATTTAGATAGATCAAGTATTGATTTTTTTTAAATTTTTACTTTCAGAGAGATTAGGATCAATAAACAGCTAATGTTTTTCTATATACTTTGTTTTTCATTTTAATACGAATGTGTGGTTGGATGAGGGTTTTTTCACCTGTCATGGAACCACCACAATTTTATTTGCACATTCCACAAATGTTGTCATAAACATGTTTGCTTGCACATGTCTGTGCAATACAAAGTAGGCTAATACTTAAAATATGGAAAATTATGTGACAATAACAACATTTAATACAGTAAAAATATGTATTCTTGAGATGTTTTCTTTATTGTTGTTGTAGTTGTTTGTTTGTTTGTTTTGTTATTTTTAATTCTTATTTACGATTTAAAATGAAACTGTTAATACAAATGGGTTTTTTTGACAAATATATAGCAACATATGTAGAACAAAGGAAATAAAATTAGGGCAAAAGATTCATGTTCAGGACTAGATTTCATCACTTCTCTTTGCATCTATGCATACGCTTTGAGTAGGCCTCGTTCTGAGGCATAAATATGTATGAGAAGGGAAATGTGACACAAACTCTCTGAGTACATCTTCATTGACACTCAAAAGCTGCATATCAATGTTTTCATGAAGACAGCAAGAAGCTCCAAAACAAAGTTTTCCTTCTTGCAAGGGGGCTGTCTCATTAGTCGCAAATCACGTCTCTGACATTTACACTGTAAGCAGCAGTAAGGCATTTCCATTCCTTTAGAACAGAGGAGAACATTTCAGTCAGACAACATAAGTCTGTTTGTTCAGGAAAACAAGACAGGAAAGGAGACAGCAGCAAGAATATAAAAACACACACACAAATAAAAAAGCAAACAAATCAACCCTACTATAGCAAATAAACCAAAACATGTATCCATGAATTGCCTGAACTCTTAAACTGTAGTGGCGTTTGACTAAATAAGGTTTCTTTCTTTTAGCTAAAATATGTTTAAAGTTAATTGAAAAGCCTTTATGTGTATTTAAATAAACACTACATTAAATGTATAAGATGCCATCATTGATATTCACATTTACATTTAGTCATTTAGCAGACGCTTTTATCCAAAGCGCCGTACAAAGTAGGGGAATACAATAGAAGCAATTTGTGCAACAAAAGATGTTATTCAATGTAAAATGAAACATCTATTGGGCTAACTATGGACCACTACTTTTGAAGCTTCATTGTCAGGGGATAGTTTTTATTTAGTTCTTCTCCAAAACAAAAATGTATTGCTAAATATTGGAGTCATCTGAAGACCATCTTTTAACAAAATAGAGCTGAAGGAGAGGAATGTCAAATCATTGTCAGGTCAGCTTACCTTTTGCCTTGAATTAAAGCATCTGCCATGACAGTTATAAAGCTATCACCAAAATGTTTAACAGATAAAACTCATACTGTGAAAAAAATCTGATTTATCTTGATTTATTTAGCTGAACAAGCTTTTTATGTAGTTTTGAAAAGCAGGCTTATTTATTAAAGAATAACAAAAAAATAAATGAACAAGCTGACAGGACTTATTTTGTAAACGTAGTCATTTAATTGCATGTCAGTCTATTTCATTTAGCATGTTACCAAGACATTTGTCTAAAAAATGCTCTTTTTGTTGTTGTCTGTATTGAATTTAGGTTCTGAACTGAAGATTTGCCATGCTGTAGATTAAGATCTTGGCCGGGTCGGAGTATTTGAATTAATTTTTATATAAAAAACTAAATCGATGAAATTATGTTGTTAGTATGTTAGCCACACAATTAAGTAACTGTAAAATGTGACACCCTTACAACAAAGATGTTTTCATTATTGAGCATTACATAGGTTAAGGCTATATGAAGCAATGCCAAGGACATGTTTCCAGTCCAGAATGCATGTACTGATAACACGAATGCAGTTAGTCGCTTTGGATAAAAGTGTCTGTCAAATGTGCATGTGTAAGGCCTGTTTGTGCAAATGAGAAATGCAACAGTATTACAACTATTACAACTATGACATACTGCATCTAAAGTTACTTACAATTTTTTTAATACTGTAATGTAAATTAATTTAAAGACTACACTAAATATTAATAGTAAATATTAGATAATAAATTAAATATTATATTATATTCATTGCCACAAATGCATTTTTTTAATTAACATGGAGGTGATCAAACTTATCATAAATACAACGTATAACAATATAACATTTAAATGATTATCATTAATAATAGTATTATTATTGTATAGTGCTCAAGTGGTATGACTTCAGGAGGTGATGGTTTTCAAACCCACTTCATCCTCTTATTTGTCTTGATGGATGTGAATCGCAGCCTCCTCCTACTGGCCCCTCCCACTGAAACACTCACAGAAACACACCGAACGCGGGAGAGGTATTTAAAACTTTTTAAGATCTGTCACCGTCACTGTCATCTCGAAAACGGTCGTATTTGTCAGTATATTAATTAATACACCAACAGAAGATTTTGCACCGGTCGTTTCTTGAGTCAGCCGAAGGAAACGTTATTCCGTAAAGTCACCAAGAAAGTTCTTGAGCGTTACTGAAGATTCGCTGGTATGTCACTTTGTTTTTGTTGAAGCTTTTGTGTTAAATGTGTATCTTGTGTTTATTAAAAATGACTCAGGGTCGTTGTAAAGAGATAGTTTTCAAACATGTTTACAATATCATGCTCGCTTCATGAAACAGCGCATGCACGTTTCACAGCACGCTGAGTATCTCTCCTCCGCTTCGTCTTCATTGCAATCTTAGCAACAAAATTAGAACTGTTCGATCGTTACCGTATTGCTTACACTTTGACAACGTGCCTGACGCAAAAGCTTAACTTTCTGCCACTGCACAGTGCACACAGATCAGTGTAGAATAAACCCCGCTGGAGCTAAACAAAAGTCAGCTTTTAAAAAAAAAGAACTAAACACTTTTGTTTGGGAAGCATGCATGGTCTTACGTAGATGTTTTGATGTGGTCCTGATGAGCTGTGAAAGTGATATGATTGAACTGTGATGACTTGTGACATCTGGGTGCAGTTGGGTTTTATCCAGCAGCAAGCTTTTAAATAATTCTGTTAATCATAAACATGTCTTCATCAAGCCCGGTATTTCAGGGTGAGTGCACTGCCCTACACAGAAATTTAATCGAAATGAATGTACATAACACTGGAGGTACTGTACAGACATGGTGTGAAGTCTCTTGCAATGTGTGTAAAGAGAAAACCTATTAGTTTCACATAGTATAAATGATAAAAAATTTAGAAACATTAACATTACAAGGAGTCTGTTAGAAGAAGCCTTGATGATGTCTTTGATATTATAAGGGAGACTTATTTGACAGATCACTGTTACTCTTTCTACAGACCTGTCTGTACTGACAGCTACTAAACTGTTGCCATGAACATTACAATAAGAATACCATATCATCATATCTGAGTAATGTCTTGTGTTTTATATGCCTTTCAATGTGCATCAATCATTTTCAATGGGAGCATCATTCTAGATGACATCCTTATGAAAATACATTATTTTTATATGCATTCTGCATTAATGTGTTCACTTTTTACTTTGGTATTAAATATGAGCAACTGGATGTTTCACAGACAACATCCCGGTTGTTACATTAGTTCAAATGGTGTGGTTATTGAAGAGAATACTTTCACCAGATAACTCAGAATGTGGCTTGTTGTGACACTTCATCTAACCTAATTCATACCATGTTCATGATCTACTTAGTTACACATTCACAAAACTAATGCTGAAGTTGAGATCTTTTGCTTTAACGCTCTTTTAGTATTGGTGCATGGTTGATACCTTCTGGGGAATTTGCTGTGGGTTCCAGTCAAACTGTTCATGCATGTCAGAAAAGCGATAATGTTTCCAAGTGTCTTTTGAGAGAAAATGAATGTTTGCTGTGGTTATTGGGTAGTAGTGTATGATGTGAGAAACTAATCAGATCTCTCGAAAGTACTGTCAATAAATGTTTGTTCGTACAGCATTTCTGAGGTGGGAGGACTGTGGATGTGTCGTGTTTTATGAAGACTATAGACATATGACTGCTGTCTGAGTCAAGACTTTCTTGACAGGTCAGTTCAGGTCCTCAGGGTTAGAGATGCCTGCTCGCTTATTGTACTTTAAAAATCTCAATGATAGAGGGAGGCAGAAAATGTTGTGGCTGTCTGGGTGGTACTAAATTAGTACACACAGTTCACTAGATTAACAGTAGTTTTTGTCATTAACATATTTGCGCCCAGTGGGCATTGTTGGTATCACTGATGATTCATTACAAGAGAGGTGCATGAGTAAAGGTTGCATGTTAATACAAGTGTGTTTGTGTGTCTGATGGGACTCACAAATACTGTAGAGGTCGTTCTATGTAAAAGTATTGGGCACTGGAAGTATGTGTGTTCTGTGGTCTTAGTGGAGGACATGAGGTGTGATGGTTGTGTGCATGCTGTGGGATTTAGGGTGATAAAGATGTAAAATTGGTCCCGGTCGAATAGATTGATCAGTCTGAAAATTACTGTTGGAAGTAATGGTTTTGTTTGAGTGCAGCTGGCCACTTCATGTCCCCAGTGTGTCATTGTTTGACACGTGGCCAACATTGCAGCCAACATTTGGGGTGAAGAGAACATCCTCCATTATAAACATGTCAAAGTTGACTGCATCATTACTCAATTACACAAACGTGCAAATAGGAAACCACACTCTGTCTAAAGAAAAAATTCTTTGCAATTCGATAAGGGTAAGGGTTAAGAAACGTAAGACGCCGAACACCAAGTAGACTAACAAACCAGCTAAAAGGTATAGTTTTAGCCCAAAATAAAAATTCTGCCATCATTTTATGGATGTGACAAAAAGGAAAACCGTTTTTGAGAGATTTGAAGATTTCTGTGAACTAAAAACTCAACAAATAGAGAAGGGATGCCTCTTCATAGAACACAAAACAGTTATATTTTAATTTTCATGTGCCTATTTATGAGGAATATGTATCATTATGGATGTGACAATTCTGAAAACTTACCTGACTATAGAAAATCATTACATTTGGCAGATGCTTTTATCCAAAGTGACTTACATTACATTATACTATACATTTGTATTAGAGTATGTGTAATCTCTGGGATCGAACCATGACCTTGCTGTTGCTAGCACCATGCTCTAACCACCGAGCTACAGGAAAGCTGTCATGCTTTAAAAATACAAGCAATGCTTTAAAACCTTGTTGACATCTGTCAGAATAGTAAAAACTTCATTAAAAAAAAATTAATTTATAAAACTTCATTTATTCATGGTAAGGTTGACATCTGCATGGAATTGCCCATTTAATAGTTTTAACTTCTCAGTGAAGTGGTTCTCTGTGTTCGAGCCAGGGCTGCAAAATAAACCATATGATGTTAGCCGCTCCACCTACACAGTAACAGTGAGGATTTGCTACTTATTATGTTCAGTCTGGGGTCTGCTGCCGTCGATTTGCTAATGACTTTTCCAGGTTGTGGCTGTGTTTTATTGAACTATATCTTTCTGCCTAAAAGACTAAGACACAGTCTTTCAGTAGGAGTCACATGAGGTGATTGCTCTCACAACACAAACAAACTCACTTTATTATATGTTAAAGGAGCGATGAATTAAGACATCAATTTTAACCCGTGCTTTTGTTATATAAGAGGGAATCTATTCAAGCAAGTGTCAGAACTGATAATGCCCTTGTTACTGAGATTACAACTGTTATTGACACCAAGCCCAGCGAACGCCAGGTCCTGGAATGCACCTATCTATGACGACGTTGATAGGTTGAACGCCACCTCCACAGAAGAATAACAACGACTACTTCTCTAGCCCCGCCCCACTGGTTCGCGCATGACAGTACTAAAGTAACACAAGTTGCGTAGAACCAGATAGAGCGAGCAAGCAATAAACATGCCGTTAAAGATCGCAAAATATTGTGCAGTCAGTGCCTGGTTGTAGAAGAATGCAGTCGCTGCATAACCTTCCTTCGGATTCCGACATTAGTAGTGCGTGGTTGAAGTTTATTTTTAAAGACGTTCCAGCTCACGTGGATAAAACATTAGGCCATGAACACACTTGACATCTTTTTTGACACTTTTTAGTAAAAAGAAAAGCTGGCAGCGTTTGTGCTTGAAGGCAGCTCAGCACACAAGATTCATATAGGCAGAGTAACGGCAGTCTATTTGAATTATAAACAGAGATCAGATCGTCTTTGCAAAAACCAGCTACATATTTTAAAACTACAGTACTAATTTCTCGCTAGAAATGCGATCGAAAGTTATTAAAGGTGAAAAATAAACTTTAATTCATAAAAAAATATGTTCATTAAAACCGAGCGTTTGTCGAGTTGGCCTCAAAACCCGGGTAGAAAATAGCCTATTACTTATTGATTTGGATGTTTTTTAATGTAAAAACAACGCGAACATCATAAGTAGACCTCATACAACAGTGTAAAACAATAAACAAGCCTAGTTCATGACACCTTTAAAAGAGTCACAGACTTGCCTGCATACCTGTAGCTGAAATTAATGAAAGTTTCCACTGTAGCAACTGTGATATGCTTTTGGTTGACATACTTAGGTAGTGTATAGGTAGCACCCACATTTTCTAAGCATCTTTAGAGGATTTTCTGTTGCTACAGTCAAAAATAACATTGTATAACATATCGTAACACCTATGCACACTTAAACATATACCATATACCCATTGTATGTTTCTTTTTGTTTTTGTGTTCACACATTGTCTGTTGTTATTTTTACGTGTTTTGTGTTACGGCCATGTGTGCTTTAATGGATTAAAACATCATCAGTATGTCATGATCATTTCTGTTACCATGTGACCTTAACCCATGACAGGTTTTGCATGGCTTACCTGTGATGCTGACGTAGTGGCATGCTTTCAGTGATTGACCTCTTAGCAGTTTGTGTGCAGAAAACATTTGGAAATCAGCAATAAGTAATTAAAAATTATTTAGTACATTTAAATGAAAAACACAGGTTTGTGTATATTTTCGTTGCAAAGGCTTGACTTTTATTTGTGCTTTAAATTGCACATATAAAGTGATCAGCATAACCTTTGAAATGATTAACTCCATTAGTGAAATTCAACCGACTGGATTAAGCATAGCCTTCTTTCACCCATCCCTCTCTCCCCCACGGCTATTCACATCTGCTTTTGGCATGTTTTTGAAAAGTGTGGTAAAAATGACTTGCATGAAGTATTTCATGGCTTTTGCAAAAACCAATGCGTTGGTGAGTCTAAACGTATAACAACGAAACCCTTAAAAGAACAAGAAAACAAAAAAGAACCCCATACATTGCAAAGTGCTTTACAGTTTTTCTCGATTGCTAACACACAATTCATGAAACAATTCACCATTTTCTGACAACTATAAACACATTCTCAGAACAATACACCAACGTGTACAAACCCCACACACAGAAAAGTTCTGTTCTCATTCAGAAAACACAAACACATAATATAATGAACTGAAGTGTCAAGATGTAAACTCAAATTGCACACATTTGTCCATCAGTAAACATTCAGTGGCAAAACTGATGACACACCAATCAGAATCACAGGATAATATCAATAGGAGCACAGGTAATTGTGCATCCTAGAATCATCTAGGCTTTATACTACTTACTGTAAACATAACGTATAATTACAGTACACACTTTATATGAGAGAAATGTCACTATTCTGTATCCAGTAAACTGAATAGCACGTGTGCACCCTGAATCTATGATTGTCAAGTTTATTTGAAGCAATTTTTTTTACTTTACTTTTTTTTATTTGCAGAACTCAGAGACGACTACTTACAATTTTTTTTTTGTCAGGAGTCCAAGAAATTGCTATCGTATCCTGTATCGATATTGGGCCAAAGGTGCATAGGATGCCATGTTTATTTATATATTTATGCAATTGTATTCTGCATTGTGTTGCATACCCAGTTTATATTGTTTTTTTGGTTTTTGAACTTTTCTTGTCTTTTCTATTTCATCTACTTTCATCTAAGATTACTTACCGTAACAGTAGTGTAATATTTTATTTTTTCCTAAAGCCCATTGTGGCATTTTGCTCTTTCTGCACTCTTTTATGTTGTAGATTGTTTTAGACACAAATTACTATTTTCTTGAATAACAATAAAAGGTTTTAGTAACAGTGTTTTGAATTGATCTCACCAGTGTCTACAACTATGTTGTAGTGTGAGTGTTTCTGAGGACTTGTGTGTCATGTTTGGGGGAAAAGTTTGATTTTTCAGCAAATTTGAATGGTTTAGAGTGGAGAGCTTCATTTTGACCTGAAAATAGGATGTTGAGGGAATTGGGTGAGAAGTTATGGATTTGTGTTTAGAGTTTCGAGAAAAGGAGCCATAATTTCAAGAAATGTGTTTAAGCAATCGAGAAAAACTGTAATAATAAGATGCTTCTGAACCTAAAGTGCTGCTTCACATTCTCTCTTTGCCTTTAATAATGTCCTTCTGGATCAGAGGAGTCTAAATGCCTCTGCCTTCAGTGTGAGAATGTCAAGAGAGGGCCTCAAATCAAAAGCAGAGGGCACTGGTTTGGGCCCCTGTGTTGGAAGTGCAATATTTGTTCCTCCAAATATTGAGATCCTCCTAAATGACTTCCCAGCCTCAGCAGCTGCCCATGTCTGAATGGCTCTTTGTTCCACCAGCTGTTTGCAGAGAGAGAGAGGAGAGTCTCCTCACCTTACTAAGAGAGAAAAGACAGAAAGATCGAAGAGGGAAAGAAGCAGAGAGAGCAACACTGTTATAGATATTGAAAGTTGTGGCTTTTCATGGGGACGTTCCCTAGCTAGTTTGTGTGGTCGTTGTAACCATTGAAGTTTTAATGCACCTGTTGTGCCACTGTTACCCTTTTTATGATCTGCCTATTTATGATTATGTTTAATGAGGTTGCCTAGGCATAATAAATAAGATGCCTATCTTTTTGTAACAGCATTTTTTTAAGGCAAAATGATTCTGCGTTTAGGGGCAACATATGGTGGGCTGAGGGACCTGTGACTCACCCGTTGCTACATGGGTGGCTGGTTGCTTTGAATGTTAACTGGTAAACTCATCAGCAGTCTTGTTTTGCCTTAGCACTAACGTGACAAAGCTGTGACGTTTTTGGTCAGGTTGATGTGAGTGTTATTGGAAGTGTCCTTGAGACCGTAAGATGTTAAGTATTACTAATTTCTTTTGAAAATCTGCTACTTTCATAACAGCTCAATTTCGCAAGCTAAAACGATAAAAAAACAAGTAAAAGCAGCATTATGTGAGGCTAACAAGATCAAGTCTTGTAGCGCTTTGATATATGCATAAATATTGCTTTGAGTATTGAGTATTGATATATTACGAGTTTATAGGAATAAACTGTCTGACAATAATAGTAAAATGCTTAACTAGACTTTTGGTTTTAACCCTGATTTTAGATATGTGGTACAGTCAATTTAAGGCTTTAAGCTTCAAGTTTTAGGTTTTTAATAAGAATAAAAACATATTTGAGAAATTATACACTGTAATATGTTGTATTAACATGCTTATTATTTTAAACGTGGGACCTGGCACCTAAAAGAAAACATAAAATATGAAAGTTCATTTTTCAGACTAAAATGATTTTTTATCAATTCACAATACACTGTACCTGTTGTGATTTTAAATGTGTTAAGGTGGAGATAGAAAACACTGTTCATTTTGTCAGAATGGAATTAAAACATCTGATTAGAGTCTGACGTAACGTTTCATAGACTTTGAGTAGACATAAATGTTTTGAATGCCAGTGTAAATTTGTTTGAAAGGTTTTTTATTTGATGACTCAATATCTGTCAGTAATGCAGATGGTATGTTTATTATTGGGCCATTTTTGTCAGGTGGTGAGTAGGGTGTGGGTTTAGCCCACCCTCTGGTTAACTGCAGTTGGCCGTTTCGTCTCCTAAATTCAGTTGTGGTTGTGATAATAAATTTGTCTGTTAATACTCTTAACTGCAGACTCCAGGTGTCTCTGTGGGGTTTAAAATTTTTATCACTGCATTGTTTAACAAAAAGATTTTTTTATGAACTTGTGAAGTCCAATGCAAATCAAAACAAAACAATAACTATGTAGCCTACTACATATAAATAATTAAAATATTACTGTGGTACCCATAACATGTATTGTTAGGTTCATGCTGATTCCCAAAGCCTGAGGCCATTAAAGGGATAGTTCACCCAAAAATTAAAATTCTGTCATCATTTACTCACCCTCAGATTGTTTCAAACCTGTATACATGTATTTGTTCTGTTGAACACAAATAAAGATATTTGGAAGAATTTTAGCAATTTTCAGTTCTGGGACATCATGATCAGTTCAAATGACATCAAAAATGTATATTTTTTTGTTCTGTTGAACACAAAATGAAATATTTTGAAGAATTTAGGAAAACAAACAGTTCTGGGGCACCTTTGACTACCATTTAATTTTACCTATACTATGGTAGTCAATGATGTATGGTAGTCAAAAATTGCTTACATTCTTCCAAATATCTTTCTCTTTGTTCATCAGAACAAAGTAATTTATACAGGTATGAAATTACTTAAGGGTGAATAAATGATTTCAGAATTTTCATTTTTGGGCGAACTATCCCTTTAAATGATGACTCATTTCTTCTCCTCATTTCTACTACTCATACAAGGCGTAATTAGGTGGTAGAGATTAATAAGTGCTGCCACCTCAACCAGAGTCCTGCTGTCTTATCCCTTCAGAGCATACAGGATGTGACATTAAGACCCTAATACTCTGCTGTTTGGTCACAGACTAAAATCTCTCTCGCTCTCTCTTATACAGACAGTGCAAACTAAGCAAGAAGACACCCTGTCGCCTCTGTTTCTATACGTCTGTCTTTAGGAAGGCACTCTCTTCGAACCATGTGGCTAACAGCATACATACATCCCTCCACCTTCCTGGCTTTGACCTTCTGCTACTTGGCCTCTGCAGGTAAGAGCTGTTCACAAACTTGAGAATGTTTCATATAGGGCTGCAGCTATCGATTATTTTAGTAATCGAGTATTCTACTGATTTTCCATCAGGTATTCGGATAATAAGTACTTTTTCTTTATTAAAGAGCAACTCTAAATATACAAGAGAAAATAAGACAGGTCTCTTAAAATGAACAACTAATTTGTTTCCTTTTTTAGAAAAAGTAACATATTTATTGCTGAAATTGCATACATTAATATCTGTGAAAACTAAACCCATTTAGTACATTCCATTGTCATATTATATTCAAAATGCAATATAGGCCTAATACAAATGTATAAATATGAAACATTAATAAAAATAGAAATAATAATTTCAAAGGTAAACAACTAACTTCAGCTTATGCATGATGCATTTAGTTTATCTAAATTAGTTTTGGTTTCTTTTTTACTATTAAATAGTAATATATTTGTCCACATAAAAATACAGTTAACCGGACTTTTATTTTGGCAGGTCGTGGGAAGACGCTTATTTTTTAGTGTGTTAGCTTCACTCAGTAAAATGTTCTGAAATAAACTCTCAAGAGCAACTCTGGAGATGAAGTTCGTGTGTTCATGTCCTCATAAAGCACAGACGCAGACAAATTCATGAGCATCACGCGTGTAGCATGTTAAACTGTGCAGTTCATTCACTCAGACATGCAGAACAGACAGATGGCATGTGTAAATAACAGGATTCGGCATCCACTAGTCCGCATCTAGTTTTATGGACTCAATGCAGCTGGAAAATAAGTTTCACTCGCAAAATAGACTAAAACTAAGTAAAATAGCAGTTCACCATTTCAATAAGCTATCACTTATTTATCAGCATGAGAAACACGTGTGAGCGTGTGAAGACTAAAATGCATGTGTCTCACGTGAGACTCGAGAGCCCTGTAACATGAATAGAGTTTAGCGGGCTGTGTGTTAGTAATAACGGTCCATGGGGAAACGCAGTGCTCCGTGTGTACTGTAGTTAAATGGATTAAACGAGGCTTCGAGGCAACAAAAATCGCCTCAATGATTTTTTGTATTCGAATTACTCGAGTTAGTCGAGGAATTGTTTCAGCCCTAGTTTCATAGTTGTTCTGTGATTCTGCACTTTAAACTGTCATAAGGGAAACTATATGTATGACCATACTGTATGTATTCATGTCTGCATTCGTTTTTTCATATAAAGACTAAACATGTTCTTTGGAGGGATTCTTTGTAGGGTGTGTTCGCGATAAGCTGCGCTCCGTGCTCATTGTCTTGACAGAGTGAGGCAGTGTTGCCTGTTTTGTCAGGCAATCACGAGTCGCCCCCTGTGTTCGGAATTTCCCCGGTTCCTCCCAGCATGAGTCTTCTAGATCTGGCTGTCAGAGAGCAGAGGCCGGGGGGATTTGCATTAAGAAAGTGCTGACAGCCTCGATCTCTCAGCCCGAAAGAGCAGCACCGCATGTCAGCTATGCCTCCTCTAACCCGATTCAGGCAGCTCTATCTTTTTGATTGATCAAGGCTTGTTGGCTCAGTCTCTTCAGAAGAGCGATGATTTGTTCCCCTCTGGCACAACAGCCTGACAGATAGTTGCATGCCAAGAGAAAAAGGGGAAAGAAAACAAAATGGCAGGAACCAAGCAAACATAAAAAACAGGGAAAATTATGACAGTCATCAAGTCTGGGTTGTCTTGATGGAGCGTTATGATTTAAGAGAACTTGTATTTTTCAGCACGCTTTGATTTACTTTGTCTTGTTCTGTCGTAGTATCGTTGTTTGTAACACGTCCCACTGGTCAGTCTTACTTTTTTGATTTCTCTGTCAATTAAACCAAATGCCATTTTTCTAGTTTACAACCCAGATCTCATTCCTTTGGGCACAGGTTTAGATTTGGAAATATCTGTCATGAATGGTGAGGGATCAAGGACACAATACAGTGGACCCAGACGCAGACAGCGGATAAGGGGTTAACAAGACATTTAATAAAATATAAATACAAAACAAAGACCCACGTGGGGGTAACAAAACAAAACAGGGGAATCTCCAACAGGACAGGACTAAGACTAAATACACCTAACAAGACTAAGATAAACATAACATGACATGACATGAACTACAAATGACTACACTAGACTAGACTAACACAGAACAGGCACTCACCAGACAAACGACAATGAACCAGCACGAGACAGAAGACACAAGGGCATAATAAAGGGGATAAATCAAGAGGGGACAGGTGCAGGATATGAACTAATTAACAAACAATAACGAGGAGACGAAAGGGCGGGAACAGAGACGTCACACCGGAGAGTGGAAGACCAACAGGGACAAAACGTCACTCTCCACATAAAACAAGAGGTTCTATCATGGTTCTGCCACTAGGTCAAGAGAAGCAAGACAAGGTGGGGCAGAACCATGACAATATCAATATATGTACAGTACACTACCAATCAAAATTCTTGCGTCACTTACTCATTCTGTAGTCATATTTCTTTTCACCTTTTAGAATACTCATCAAACTGTGGGGTAACACAAATAGCTATGGGAATAAAACAACCCCAAATAAATTTGCATGGTTATATTTTGTTTTGTCAGGCAGTTGATGTTAACCAGCCAATAAATTAACAAATAACGAGTGATAAATGTTTCCCGGAGGTGAGAAATAAGCTGTGTCTAAATAAGGCAAGGAAGCAGAGGGCTTTCTGAGCAATGTTTATTGAAATGTAGGTCATTTAAATATTTTTATACAGTAAACAACACCATCAACAGGGCTTTCTGTCTGCTTCCATTGGAATGATTCCTGTGACTGTGAGAAGGAGGACAATGGCCACTGTGTTAGATTGTCTCTTGAGTTTAATGACTCTGACCTACACATTAACAAAATGAGCTAAGACACATTGAGCATGCTCTTCCACCTCCTTCTTCCTTACACACAAAAAAAGATGTTTGTCTTTAATTTTGTAATCTTTTATCAAAACCTGAATATGTACTTCCCCTCTTAATTACTAAACCTTCTCAGATGACGTAAGTTTGACTTCTTGGTTAGAACATATTTCGTTGGAAATCTGTTAAGCTCTGAACATCTGTTAACTCAACTGTCAGTCACCTGAAACCTCAATTTCTAAATCAATCACCAGCTTTCCTCAGTCCAGTCAGTTGAATGTAACCACACTCACTATTCTTTCTCTTCTGAAATATGTCGCTATGAAAGTAAAGTCAATCACAAACTCAGATTCATGCAGACTTTGAAAAAAGTGACATTGGCCATAGTGTACTTAGTGTAGTATTTTAGTGTATTTACTGTTTTCAACATTTGTTTTGTTGTAGCACTCCCTCACAAATTCAGAGACATCTAATTTGTGGCATCAAAGTGTTTTCTGCCCTTAGCACTTTCGACTTTCAGATCCCTGTCAGTCATAACATGCAGCTGTAGTCATCTGATTATAGATAGATGTGTGATATATAAACATCGCTATGTCTTTAGAGACCTAAGTTGCCAGCAGAAAGGATTATCCTCACTTAACGCCGGGGAGTTTTGTATGATGCATGATTAAAGAGGAAAATGATCCGTGTCAACATCCCAGATCTTTTTCTCGCTGTAATATAATGGACAGGATGAAGCGAGCCAAGATAGGAGATCATATTTTAGGTCTCTATGTGTAGTTAACACTCATAAATCAGTATGACTTGTGTGTAATTACTTAGTAATAGTCTGTAACAAAGTTTTTTTCTTCCTCACAGAATCTTGTGCAAACAGTCACATTTGCACTTTAAACTTGTTAGGAAAGACTTTGGAAAATATTGAAATGTGCATCTGATGAGTCTTGTCGGATCTGAATGTTATGACTTTCTTGAGTTCAAGAAACAACCTTAATAGGTGTCTTAAATAAGGTGCCTGTTTTCTGACGCTATTTCTCACTGTTCACTCCTTCAATTGTTTTTCTTTATTTTTTTACCGCAGAGTTGCCTTTTTGTTTTCTCCTCTTGCTATGCTGTAAATTCTTTGTACAGTCTGTTATTATGGAATGGCAGGGCTTTTCGAAGCCCTCAGGTTTCACTGGTGAAGCGGAGAGTGGAGCAGAAATCCTGCCAGATATTAATTTGCAGCTCTTGCCAAAAACAGCTCTTGCAGGATGCTGGTAATGCAAAGGGCCGAGTGTGCGGCTTGTGAGGCGGCTGCAGGAACACACGTCTGCGCGTGTACTGAGGCGTCTTACTTTTCACCTCATCACTCTATAACTTTTACCCTTGACAGTCCCGGTTAGCCCCTAAGATACATACAGAGAGTTCTTCCATTCTGTCACATGACATGACATGAATTAGTGCTGAAAGTTGAGTGACATAGTTTACAGAAATACATCTGCAGTTATATTCGGCTACATGACAGATTTCAATAATCAGTCCTTCATCATAATTTAAAAGAAATGAAAGCTCTGTTTTATGAGATGAGCTGAGCTCTAAATAAACCATATCATTGGCTCAACAGTAAGGATGGCCTGGTGGGAGAGATTCAGACTTTTTGGTTAAACTTTCACTTCTGTGCTGGGATCATATGCATAGTGTTTTAAACCTCAAACCCCCTGTCATCTTTGGCTTATATAGACAAGGCTTTGTTGGAGTGACACTCTGACGTCAAGCATCAAATGAATCAATAATTATATGCCTAGATTTCAAGCAAAAGTAGGTTTATATATACAGTATGTATAGGGTGAATTCAGGTAGATTGACATTTTTTGACACTCAAATCAATGGCAAAAAGTGCCCCAATCAACCTGAATTCACCCTATATATTTTTTTTACAAGAAATCTTATTAAATGCTATACATAAAAATAGTATGAAGAATGAAGAACAAGTGAAAAAATAAGAATAGAAGAAAAAAGCTTTTTGAATAATCATCGTAAAGTATTGCAATAGACGTTTCTGTTTGTTTAGTCTCTTGCTCTGAGAAACGGTTCCAAACAACATTTTATTTTCGAAATCACATTGAAAATGATTCCTTCGCTTTTTCACTCTTAAAAGTCAGACACAAAATCAGACAGACTGTGGCTCTCCAAATGTTTCAGGGGAAATGATCTATGTGCTGTTTTATGGTTTGTGTGACTGGCTGTGTCTGAATGTGCGTATGTCTGTGTATGCCTGTGAGGGCTGCCAAATTGCATTGCGCAACCACTGCAATCTGAGCCACAGCGCTGTGGAGGCAACGAGATCCAAACCACCACACTCCACATGCTGATCCAAACTGAAGAGAAAGTGCGACAGAGAGAGAGAGAGAGTGTTCTCCTTCCTAAACCAGATGTTGCTGGATGATTTAAGTGCTAGTAATCAGACTCTTTTGCTGCTCTTGTGCTGGCGTGAATCAGAGGTGTAGAGATGTGCACATAGCAACAGCAACCTGGCATTGGCTTAATTACAGGTTACTGCAACCTACACCACGGCTCACAATCTCTCCGTGTCAATTCAATACTCTTTCCTGTTTTTCTCTATTACTATTACCCTCCCCACCACAAACGCTATGCCAGTAACGTCCAGACGTCCCCAGCCAGAACCCTAATGGAGAACAGCTGGGGTGACCCTGCATTTTCCATTGTGTTTCATAGAGTGCAGGAAAAAAAATACGCTCCACAAGATTTTGGAGAAGGCTAGGGAGCGTGCCGTGATTTCATTGAAAAGTAGAAAAGTTGCTACAGTTAACTCATTTTCATTCAGCTGTGTGAAGAACATCTTGCTAAAACTGCTTCTCTGATATCAAAAATAATTTAGCATCTTTTATTATGTTAGGTAGGTGTGTACTGCATTAGCATTATAAAGTTTGCTATGGCAACAACTTTGCATAAATGTTTAACCTTAACTTTAGTTTGACGCTTATTCAATTTGGTTCCATCCAACACATAATCTTGCTTACTAAACTTTAGGGCTCTCTCGTTTAGATGTTGAAGGGTGTGAAGAACACACTAACCATAAATGCAAATAGCAATATGTACAATATATGGGTGGTTGACAAATAAACCGTAAATATGTCCTATGGTGTGACAGCAAAAATGTAGAAAAATAATAACAATGAAGATCTATCTCTAAGTCTATCTTATGCTATTTTTGTCACACTATGGGAAACATGTACAGTGTATTGGTCAACTACCGAGATATATATATATATATATATATATATGTATTTGATATATATTATATATTTTTGTGAGCAAACTCTACATGTTGAGGTTATGTATTTGGGATGCCAAATTCGGCAGAACATGAGGATAAATATGTGGTTTTGATTACACAACTTTTTGTGAACACACTAATTCAATATCTAATTTGAAGATAATTTGAAGCATAACACACACATTGACAGATAAGCCTGTTCTCCTTGGCAGCACGCAGCATTTTGAAATAGCCGAGTGGAACTGCCTAAACAAATGACTCACAGAGCCGTGGGGATATTCCTGTGCCAATAAATGTCAGAACAAGGGCATTTTCTCATATGTGGTACTCATGGGTTTCGTCAGAGCTCTGTTATCGCTATTGCTCCATATATTAAATCAATATCTGTTATTTTTGCTGTTTTAATTTAGTTTGTTTTGAAGCCTCAGAATGTCAAAAAAAGATATTGTGTTTACAAATTTTTTGTTTCATATAAATGATCTTATTTTAGATCACAGTCCATGCACTCAATGCATGGTGAAATGTAGTGATTTGGAGGTGTACTCTCAAGTGCTTGTTTGAGGTCCTTGGAAGGTTTGGAGCAAAAAAAAAGAGGATGTGGCTGCTCTGATCGCTGACAAAGAGAAGCATGACGTCTTTGTTTATCTGAGTAGAGTCCTAGTGGAGAAGCTTCCATAGAGGGGTGAAGAATCGCTGTCCAAATTGCCACAGGCATCAAAGTGTTTACTTTGATATTGGACTCTCTTCATCCCTGTTTATGTGCTATGGACAAAAGTGGTCTCAAGTTTATTCAGGCGCTATTACAGCTCAGCACCGTAGATTTGTTCTGTGTGTTTCTTTTACTACAAATGACATATTGAAAAACAACTCTTATTCATAATAAAGCTATTTCGTTTTTAGTAAAGAGAAATCTGCTACAGAACCAAAAATATTTGACAGACATCATCAGAAAACAAACAACAAACAAAAAAACCTTCCATATCTTCTAAAAACTATAATGGCATGTTCCCTTTTGTGCACCCCTTTGTTGAGGAGCCAGTCGAGTAGTTGTGCTGTTCTAATGCTGACAATGCAATGAGGTCAGAGGAATGTTTAGTTTGCCATTATGGTAAGAAGAACTTCTGGTAACAGGCTGTACAAGTATCATTGAAAAGTGCTCTTTTCCTTGCTTCACTGGATGCCAGACTTTTTCAACCAATCACATGCCATCCCGTCGCATCTGTGTCCTGCTGTTTCACAATGCTTTACAGTAGAATTCCCTATTCATTTTGATAAATTGACTACAACAGTTGGCGGCCACTTCGAGCATCAGGGCTGTACGTTAACTTTTTTTGCACATACCACTGGTGCTACAGAGGTTTAAAGTTTTGTAGCACAGGCCAAACAGTTGTAGCACAAGTATAAAACATATGTTGGTATTATTAAATAAATGTGCAGTTCATCACACGAATAGGCAGGTAACTGACAAATGACATTAATGTTACACACAGATGGATAAATTAGGGCCATATCATTTTTAGTTTACCAAAATTTGATAATTTTTTTCTAAATTATGTGTTTTTCTTTTTTATTATACAATAGTGGTATATTTGTCAACTTAAATTACTGTAGTATACCATAGTATTTATTTACTGTAGTAAACTGCAGTAAAATTCCTAGATACTATAGTGCTTTTGAACCTTACTATTGTATACTACAGTGTTTACTACAGTTTATCAAATTACTACAGGGGTACTACTAGGGCTGGGCGATATTGACCAAAATTCATATCTCTGTATTTTTTTTGATGAAAGGCGATATCCGATATGTATATCGATATTTTCTACAAAGTGGAATAAATGTTTACTAGAAAGTCAAAGCCTCATGTGAGATGTCACAATCACCTTTATTAAAATGGCTTGTGAAAAGAAATTCAATAACAGGGTTTTTTCCCTATTTGAAAACATACACAGGGTTTTTCCTGGCTCAAAATGAGGCGGAGGTGGTGCCGTCCTGATCCTGTACACACACGTAGGCCTTCCGTACCTTTAAGTGGCTTAACCAAAGTGACTTTGAGTTTGACATATTAAAAGTTCTAACAAAATTAGATAAAAATGACCATTATTAAGTTATAAAAAATATTACTTTTATTCAACCAAACAGAAATGTTTTTTTAATCAAATAAAGCATTTTTATCATTTTCAACTAACTTTTCAGCCCACAATAGCCCACTGAATTAACCAGTCTTTCAAAATGAGCAAAGCTCATTCACATCTTTCATTCTCTGTGGTTCACTTTAAATGATTCAACGATCTCTTATATTCGCTAGTGACTGAAAAGTTCAATAGTTTAAATGAATCGGTTCAAATGAGTCATTCGTGTGCGAGTCGTTCTGAACGCAATGTGCGTTCGTATTGGCGAACTCGCTGTGTACAGTATATGCTGATTCAACGATCCAATTGCACAGCTAAAGACATTACAATGATGTACGTCATGTTAATTTAAGAAATTTCAAGAACTTAAACGTACTTGGATGCAAAACAAACAGCCGTGAAACACAGCCAGCTCTTGTTCTGCATCTCTTTGTAGCGCCTCAGTCAGTGTGCTGATAACGAAACAGCGCCTCCACTGTGGCGTAATGTCGCAAGTGCAGTTACCAATGACAGCGTTAAATGCACGCAGCATTTCTTGTGAAGACTCACAACATAATTTTGGCGAGAGCCTGAGGCGGCCGCCTCCAATTTCTCTATGCAGGAAAAACCCTGCATACAGCTGCACACCACTTGTTTAAAACATGTAAATTGCGGGGTCCGTCCAGTTCGCGCGCAGAGCGAGAGTGCTCTGCTCACTCTGCGCATGGGTACTGCGCATGTCAGACACCAAAGAGCCGCTTCAAGTTGAATATACCCCATATCGATATTAACGACAAGCATCATTGGTGTAGCAGTTTGAACTGTGTTATGTAGTTCATTCACGCAGAACAGCCAGATGACGTATTTAAATAACAGCCACGTCCGCGAGTCAGCATCTGGTTAACATATATGGACTCAATGCAGCCGAAAAACTGCAAAAACAGTTTAAAAAACATTAAAAAAACGACAAACACTTAACACAAACACACAGCTCTGTGTCAATGCACCTGCCAAACTGTATCGCACGTGTGATACACTGGCTAATTTATTCTTAGCACAGACCGATTTTTTCGTAGTAGGCGACATATGTGTCACATGTCTGCCATTGCTTTTCTTGACCTGGTTGACCAAGTGGTAATATTTTGTATTTATGATGTTTTTGTGGATTTGGGTTTGTGCAAGAGTATGTATGATTCTAACATCAATGTCCAGAGGACACTCTGCATGAGATATCACAGATCAATGCATGCATATGTCTGGGTTTTTAATTTTGTTGGCTGTACTACATGTCTCACCTGTCAAATGTATGTTGATGTATTACTATGCATACATTCCTGTGTAGATTTCTTTATGTGTGTGCGTTCCACCAGTAAAGGTGACCTGTATGTTATGGCAGGGCAAACATTAAAGCTGGTCATGCACACTCATGTATGGAGCAGCTGTCTGCTTGTCTGTTATGCATCTTCTTTTCTTTGTTTCTTTTCCTTCTACTATCCTGTGGGAAATGGTCATGTCATCCTTAACTTCAAAGGCTGTTGATTTATATAAGCCCTAAGAGTTATAGTTAGAGGGAGAGATGAAGAGAAAGAGAGAGACAGAGTATGGCTTGTGCCTCTTCACAGACCTTCATAGGTTTTGCTGTCTCTATAGACTAGTAACGACAATCAGGAATTTTCCTCTGACCTCCGAGCTGCCCTGTAGCTCTCTGTCCTCCTGCCTGAGAAATTAAAGATGTGTCCCCAATCGAAATGCTTTTAAAGCAGAGGTACACGCTATTTTATGCATTCAGACTTCTGTACACTCTTAAACGTGATGGCTTCTTAAGCTTAACATGGTCAACTTGTCAAAAAACGAGTTGAACAAATGACGACAATTGTCCAATAAGTGACTAAGAAAAGTTGTTACGTAACGGAATTTAATGTTCGAAAAAAAACTTCCTGAAACCTATACGAACCTTGGGGGAGTATATTGAGCACAGAAATACTACATCATATGTCCAACTCGTTTTTTGACAAGTTGACCATGTCAAGCATGAGAAGCCAGCACGTTTAACATTGTTAACCACCCCTTTAAAGATCAGTGGTATGATCCCATAATGCAGTCCTATAATGATCTGGGACAGGCTAAACTATATAAAAAGTCCAACATGGAGGAAGGAGATTGTACTGATACAGTGTTTTAGTGTTAAAGGTCTAGTGTGGGATTTATAGCGGTCACTAGTGGTGAGTTTGAGAATTGCAACCAATCTCTCAGTCCTCCGTTCATCCCCTCCCTTTCGAAACACGACGGTGGACACCACAGTACAAAAAGAGATGCTGTCTGTCGGCTGAGACAGCGTGTTTTCTCATGTTGACGCAGGGAAGAGATCATGCGGGCATTAGAAAGACTGTAGAAAGAGCGATGTCTTATTTATTACATAAGATAAAGGGGCGGTTTCCCAGACAAGGATTATCTTAAACCAGGACTAGGCCTTAGTTAAATTAGGATAATTAAATTGTTTTAAAAAACATACTTTACAAAAAAATATTACTGTGTGCATCTTGAGACAAAACAATCACAGTGATATATTTTAAGATATGTCAGTGCAAGTTGTTTTCGATCAAGGCATCTCTCACATTTAAGTTAGTCTGAGACTAGGCTTAAACCCTGTCTGGGAAACCGCCCCAAAGGGTTTGTTGATTTTAAGTATAAAAAGAAGGATAAAAGTCAGGACCTGCGTTAATATTATAAAGACTTTCCAGCAGAGATGCGTTAGGATCCGTGGTACTAAGGCTTTTAGCGGAGATACTCATAGATATCTATGGAGATACTTTCCATCAGAGAGACGTTGGAGAGAAAGATCATCTAAAAATCACCCCAGAGGAGGTTGCTTTGATTCTGATCAGTATGTGAGTAACATTGGTTTTTCTGTTTGTTAGAACCAAGATATGTTGTTGTCGTAATATAAGCTGTATAACAGAGCAGTTTTGAGCATCATTGTTTATATGGAACCAGTGTGCTGCTTGTACTTGTGTTGTCTTCGCTTATTTTATTCATTTGCATTGTTATTTGCGTGGTCTAAGCTATGATAAAGCTAAGCATGTCATGCTTGCATTGTAAAGTCAGGGACAACCGGACTAAGTACCGCAGGGTAGAGGGAGAGGAAACGCACTTTGTAGAGCTGTTCGTCCATTTAGGGCTACTGTACAAAACATGGCGGCGCAACATGGCAAATTCAATGTATGTAGGCCCGCTCTGTATGTAGATATAAACAGCTTATTCTAAGGTAATACAAACATAACAGTTCATTATTGGCTGGATTGTTTTCAGTCTCCTCTCCCTCTTAAAGGGATATTTCAGCCAAGAAACAAAATTTTTCCCCATGTTTTACTCACCCTCAAGGCATCCTAAGTGAATATGACTTTCTTCTTGAGAATAATGCAGTCTGAGTTTTTTACATCCAAGCGGTAGAATGGGAGTGAATGGGGGGCCATTTTTTGTCATTATGTTTGAATCATTTATCATTATGTTTTAATAAATTACATTTTTACTTTCCCTCATCTTCTGTGATTCCATTTTCATTTAAAACCAGATGAACGGAACTGCCTCTGTTTCCCAGGAAAGAGTACATTGGCTTACTGTATTTGTTGCCTCTGGCTCGACTGTAAGTCAAAGTGGGATAAGCAGTACAGGTCTAGCGATTACAGATAAAAACATGAGCAGAGAGAATATTGTGTTTATTAAAAGAAGCCTCACAAAATGCCTGGGAATTTCACAGGGCACTGAAAAAAAATTACGCTGAAGTTACTTAAAAATATAGTGCATCATTTTTGCGACCAATTTTTTAAGCCAGTTCTACATGAAATTTTAAGCAGCATTACCTTAAATTCTTTAGTAAGCATTGCTTAAATTTTTGAGTAACCCTAACCCTATTCCCAGCAAGGGATTTTGCTTAATTTTTTCGGTTGGTGTGACTCACAATTTTAAGTTGTTTTTACTAACACATTTTTGTTATTTCTACCAAAAAAGTCTAGTTACCCTCATGATCAAATGTAAGCTCATTTAGATGAATAATTTTATGTTCTTAACACCTAAAATACAGAAACAATGGACAGCTGTGAAATGTTAAAAGCTTTATTTTTTCACTGAATAATTTAAACATGAAACATACAGCAGAAATGTAAATTTCATTGTACAACAAAAACAAATAAACGATACTAAACAACAGGCATTCTGACAACATTATAACAACAGTAACCATCAACATGGCTAGTGGTTTTTAATATTTCTGGTGTTGTATGCATGAGTGTGTATGTGCATTTGATAACCGTGTAGAGTTATGTTATTTATATAAAGTTTGTGTGTGGTCTTGTATGCTTGCATGTTACCTGTGGTGTTGAGCTGAATATGGAGATCTGGAGTATCTGGAGATCCCCCTCTGGTGATTACTGTGTGCTCTGCAAGGTTGATTAACTTCACCATTATTGTCCTGAAACAAAACAATATGATATTAATGTATAATATAAATTTAGAATAGTATAAAATATATACATATACATACTGATAATTAAAAGAATGTAAAGAATCAATATGAACTGTTATGTTGCACACACAGGTCTGCTGCATCATGTGGATTCTGCATAAGTTCTTACCTAGTTCTGTATAAGTTCCTCACTATGAAAATTAGGTCTCCCAATATTTTTTAACATTCATTCAGGAATTGGCTTTCCTAAAATATAAAACAAAGATATTAAAGTCACATAATGGAACTTTACCAGAACTTCACAACATTGCCATAGTGTAATGTCACACTAACAAAGTTGATTGTACTTAACACTACTGTGTTTTGTTCACTTCCACTGCTCAGTATAAAAATATGCGTTTATGACACACACAAACAATTATATAAGTACTACAATAAAAGAAAAATTAATCACTAGCCTTAGCCGACACAATTCTCCTCTATCGTGTCTGCAAAGTGACAGTGTGCCGTTTTAAGGAGGTTTCTAACCAACAGGATGCATAGAGATTTGAGCCCGCTGTTCCAGCCTCCGCCTCGCACTTCTAGCTCACGGTAAGCGGTCACACCCTGTCCGCACCTCAAGATGCCACATGACAAAAGATAACAGAAACCATTAACAACAAGGCGTTTGTCGCGATGCATCGCAATGCTCGCACGCGGTATAGATAAACAGATGAAAGGTTTGAAATAAAGCAATGACGGCTTCGCGCTCTTTTTAACTCACTTAAAAACGTTGTCTGTTAATGTGGCGCGTTGTGTCAAATTGAACCTAAAAAGCTCAAGGAGCTGGACGGCGAATATAACTATCAACGTGTTTTCAATGCCTTCATAAAAGTAGGCAATCGTGATTGTTTACCATAAATCTCATTTAAGCAATGTAAATAAACTTTCTTCTCACAAAAGTTGAAGTGCGCTGTGCACGCACGTTTCTGTACATTTGATATCTAGGAGCTTATTTAAAACACCAAGAAACGTGCACCACCATAATTAAACTTATTTCAAATGAAAACACTAAGAAACATGTATCTTCACACTATTGGTGGGATTTATTTTATGAAACATTTTAGTATAAAACAAGTTAAGTTTACTCACCTTTATCGTCTGAGGAGATGATTTTCAGAAAATGGCCGCTGCTGTGTCACATGATCTAACCGAATCTTAAAATGTTTAGTCAAATTGACTAATAACCAGATTCATGCGACTTTACTAAAAATGACTTGCTGTGTTTACTCATTATTTTAAGCAAACTGCAATCTCAATAAATTTAGTAACATTTATAGCAAGAAATTAAGTAATGTGCAAAACTTATTTTTTTGAGGAAAATCAGCCTATTTAATTGAGCCATATTTACTAGGGCCACGAATCATTTTTTACAGTGTACAAGGCAAAGAGTTCAGAGGATTGGCCTAATCCCTCATTCTATATAAGAACTGTTTATGGTTATAGATCGAGTCCATTCTGACTCTCGGACATCCCTTTGGAGCCTCCTTTCCCATTAAATGTTATGAGGAAGACTTATGTGACTTAAATGTTAATTAAATACATATTCTTTATTTTTAAATCAGGATTCTGGTTACGTAATATAGCTCAACGCATTTGGAAGATTTTGTTTTTATTCAAGGTGTATCTAGAAATACAGATGACACGTTTTAAATCAACATACACTCACCTAAAGGATTATTAGGAACACCATACTAATACGGTGTTTGACCCCCTTTCGCCTTCAGAACTGCCTTAATTCTACGTGGCATTGATTCAACAAGGTGCTGAAAGCATTCTTTAGAAATGTTGGCCCATATTGATAGGATAGCATCTTGCAGTTGATGGAGATTTGTGGGATGCACATCCAGGGCACGAAGCTCCCGTTCCACCACATCCCAAAGATGTTCTATCGGGTTGAGATCTGGTGACTGTGGGGGCCATTCTAGTACAGTGAACTCATTGTCATGTTCAAGAAACCAATTTGAAATGATTCGAGCTTTGTGACATGGTGCATTATCCTGCTGGAAGTAGCCATTAGAGGATGGGTACATGGTGGTCATAAAGGGATGGACATGGTCAGAAACAATGCTCAGGTAGGCCGTGGCATTTAAACGATGCCCAATTGGCACTAAGGGGCCTAAAGTGTGCCAAGAAAACATCCCCCACACCATTACACCACCACCACCAGCCTGCACAGTGGTAACAAGGCATGATGGATCCATGTTCTCATTCTGTTTACGCCAAATTCTGACTCTACCATTTGAATGTCTCAACAGAAATCGAGACTCATCAGACCAGGCAACATTTTTCCAGTCTTCAACTGTCCAATTTTGGTGAGCTCGTGCAAATTGTAGCCTCTTTTTCCTATTTGTAGTGGAGATGAGTGGTACCCGGTGGGGTCTTCTGCTGTTGTAGCCCATCTGCCTCAAGGTTGTGCGTGTTGTGGCTTCACAAATGCTTTGCTGCATACCTCGGTTGTAACGAGTGGTTATTTCAGTCAAAGTTGCTCTTCTATCAGCTTGAATCAGTCGGCCCATTCTCCTCTGACCTCTAGCATCAACAAGGCATTTTCGCCCACAGGACTGCCGCATACTGGATGTTTTTCCCTTTTCACACCATTCTTTGTAAACCCTAGAAATGGTTGTGCGTGAAAATCCCAGTAACTGAGCAGATTGTGAAATACTCAGACCGGCCCGTCTGGCACCAACAACCATGCCACGCTCAAAATTGCTTAAATCACCTTTCTTTCCCATTCTGACATTCAGTTTGGAGTTCAGGAGATTGTCTTGACCAGGACCACACCCCTAAATGCATTGAAGCAACTGCCATGTGATTGGTTGATTAGATAATTGCATTAATGAGAAATTGAACAGGTGTTCCTAATAATCCTTTAGGTGAGTGTATAATGGCATTCCAAACATATTTTCCTTGAAAAAATGTGGGTGGGGCATGATTTTATCAGATTGTTATAGGGCAAGGTCTGTGCCGATGAGGATTTTCCCACTGACTAATAAGCTTGTGACAACACCGGTGTTACCGATTACACAGCACATTTTCTAAAAGAGTATACAACAAAAACTTGAGGACCTATAGAGTAGTATTGCATAGTTCATATCTTTGAAGAGTATTTAGTTTGATCACATTGATAAAAGATTGTTTCCGAAAACAGTCGAGCTCCTGGAGGCGTGCAGTGAGCAGAACTAAAGCACAAGCACACAATAGATCATCGCATTATACCTGCATAACTGTTGATTCCCTATAAGTTTGTGTTATTTGCATTATGCATGTATGCGCCGATTGCCAACAATACAGAGACATTTGACTCAGTTTCACTTACTGCGTGCGGTTCATGTCCGGCATCTTTTAGTGGTGTTAGTTAGTTAGAAGTGGTGTCGCGGGAGGACGCTCATGTATTACACAGTGGGAGGATGAAGTAGCCTGATATGTCATATGAAGATATATTCAATTATTTCGTATTTTCTCTCATAGTTGAAGGGTCTTCGATGCGCAGCTAAGTTATAAAAGCACAGAGACGTAACTTTACCAGTACATGCACAGTGGGAAAGTCGGTCAAAATTTGTACATGACATACCATGAATTAGTGTTTTTAAAAGCAGATGTGAATCCCAGTCAAAGTGGAGCAAACATTCCTGGATCCTTACAACTAATAACGAAAGAATGGGGACGGCTGGTTGCTCTTGTATTGCAGGTCACCACCGAGGTGCAGCATCCATCACAACTTTCTTAAAAACATACTAACCAACAACGGTCTGTTTTTATGAACATTACTATGTTGTGCTAAATATGTTTTGTTTATATGTAATCTATGATATATAATCATATTTTTCTACATTTAGTGTCATGCTCCCCATAAATGCCGGCCTTTGAATGATGTTTATTAGCTATTGTAGTCAAGAAGGTGAATTGTCCAGGAGAAAGGGCATCCAGTAGGCTAAAATAATGATTGCAGACCATAAGGTGCGAGACATCCAGATTCCACTCTGGTGCGAGGATTATGGTCAAAACAAATGTTTTGTAGACATTTTTTGCGTTTATACCGGCTATTATGGCAACCTCTAACTGCACACATTAGGCGTGTACCTTTGGGTTCCATAATAAATATTAAATAGTCAAAATAGCACATTCGTCTCACTCGCAATACGACTGCCATTAGCCATAGTGGCTCACCGGAAGTCAAAATACAAACAGCACAAAGATGGCGGCGCCCACATTTACGTCAAAAATAAGATGAATACACTTCAGTGGTCATTTGTGTACCCTCAGTGCCAGAAATGTTCTTGTTTTGAAGATCATCTTCTGCACCTTCATGTGAGGTTGTAATGCATGTCCATTTTTTAATCATTCTCTAAATATACAGTATAAAATCCCTGATAAATAGTTAATTTGTTGCTTCTGAATTAGCATGCCCCACTACTCCTGCTTTGAGTTTGTTTGAGATGACTCTGATTGATGAAGATTTAATCTGTGTGCAGGCCAAAAAGCAGATATTGGGGTATATTAAATGTGCCAGAATCCCTTTCTTCTTTCTGCTGTCTTTTAAAGCTCTCCAGAGCATCAGAAATATGTTTTTGAGCCACATCAGGTGCAGGAACTCTTCAGAAATCTCACATTCTCCTACTCGGCAAGCACTGTGAATGGTGTCTGTGTTGTGCGATGTTGGAGTTCACACACGTGGTTCCACGTAAAATACCAGAAAGTAATGCATCGCCGCTTCGCCCTGCATGAGCTCAGTGGAGCGGCACACACGTGCACATGCTTTTGTGAATGCACACACACTAACTCTTTGTGCACACACACAAACTTTTGTACTGTGTCTTTAACTTGCTCATGCATCTTCTCATTTGGTCAGAACAGTGTGGGAAGCTTGGTATCACCCAAAAGCTGTCACCCATGTCATTTAACTGGCAAGTGTGAGGTACGGACAAGCCTGTGAATTTGTGAAAGGATGTATCTGTGTGGTTGCAGATGCATTATTTTTTGCAAGTTAGCAAGAAAATAACGATGGTGCAGATAGAAGTGATTTTACTGTAAATGGTTAGGGAGCTGTGTGCGTGTCAGAAATATGTGGTGTAGACCCAGTTACAGTTGTGGTTTTGTCATTCAGTATCATTGAAACAGGTGCATGTGGGCGGCAGTATAGGCACCAGAGGCTTAGTCGCTTGTACTCTTGTAGGTAGTCATGATCTCTTTTTTGCTGTATTGTATGTACACAATTTCCCTGGATGCATGCTTTAGTGAGATGTACAGATTTTTAACTTTGTCTACTTGTCAAAATGTTATTATCCTAATGAAATGAAAATATCATCACTATAATTGCATTATGAAATTGTTTCCAGAATAGCTTTAAAAAGCATTTGCTTGCATAACACTTACATAAACATATCCCTCAGTTTTGGACTCTCTGGTCCTGTTAGTACCTAGTAGTCAAGACCGCATGTTTTTTTATCTGAATGTTCATGAAACTAACTTATTAAAGCATTGTGTCCTAACCAGATGTGAAATATATGCTTGTTGACTTTGTTATGTCCTGTTTGAACAGACAGAGCAACAACTCACAAAACTCTGTATTGTGTCTATTTAGAACTCAAAGTAGCCTATAGATGTCTATATGTTGGGTTTAACATTCATTGATATTCCAGAGAGACTTGAAAAGAGGTTATGTTAAAGTATTCTGTCTGACATTGGGAAGTTTGGAACAAGCTGTTTCTGCAGTTTAATTAATTGTTTTAAACTGTGAGAAAGTTTTGGAGTTTATTACTGAGTTGGGTGTCACACCTGAATCCCCTCTCTGAGATGACAAAATGACATGCAACCTTGCTCAGTTTGACCAGAAATGATGTTCAAAGGACAAAGCTGGCAGAATAAGTAAACAACAGAGAGACCAGAAGTATATCTGGAGTGTTTTTTATTTAAGGTGGGAAAAATAGGCCTGTTGTTTTATCTTTCTGATAGCCACAGACCCTTACCGCTGCTTCTGCAGGATACGAGACTTGGTAAAAAAGAAAGCACACAGAGAGTGAGAGGTGTTAAAAACACATATAGATATGATAAAGGGGAGGGGGATGAATAAATTTATTTTTCATTCTTTACTTGTCTTAATAATAATTATAATAATCTAGTTAGGATTAGACTAATATCCCTGAATATGGTTATTGATAAGCCATATTAAATCACTAAAAATAGCATTCTTTGTCTTGCTAACAGAGTACATCGCATGTTACACATGTTTTGTTTCAGGCTTTTGTCAGATGTTTGAGGATTTGGTCAAAACGGGACAGTTAAAATACTATACATTTCTATTAAAAACATCATAGAAATACATATAATTTTTTATGTTGGACTAAAACCCGGCTTGTTCTAATGGGATTGTTGCGGCGCGCCACATCAAGTGTGGACAAAATGTAGAATTATAATGGGTTCTAATGCGTTCTATTGTCTTTTGACGCATCACGTCCGGTGTAGACATGGTGTTAAAGTTAATTTCTATAGGCCTCAAAAATATGTTGTTGCCTCAAAAAATGTGATGTTTTTCATCAATTCTAAATAAAAATGCCCCCCCCCACCCCTTTTGTTTTACACTGTTAATTGATTGGAGATAGAAAAGTGGGCATTTCATTCAGAAATAGAGATCGTAGAAGACTGACAGTTAAAGGGGTGGGGTTAACAGATGTTTTGCCCAAGCTGTCAAACTGATGTCATCAAAGAGGAACCTTTTGGTTCATTTTCAGATTTTGATTTTATGGAGACTTTAATGGTATACCACATGCCCTGTGTCAAGGATGAGGTGTGGAGAGAACCCAAGCGCAGGCAGGCGGTGGTGAAGGGGTTAACAAGAATTTTATTAAACAAACAAAAACACCCACGATGGGGAAAACTATAACAAAACACGAACTATGAACTTAGGAACAAAAAGGATGAATACAAAACAAAACACTTCCCACGAGGGGCAAAAGACTAACAAAATAAACTCGACACAACGTCTTACAAAACAACGGATGGGTAAATTAGGCAGGGCACAAAACTCACAAATGACGGACGATGCAAGCAACAGGATCTCTGGACAAGAACATGGGAGCACAACCACGGTACAAGAACACACACGTAAACGTAGTACACGCATACACAACGAATCCACGAACACAAGACAAAGAAACAAGAGGGTACATATAGGAAAGACAAACGAGGGATAACGACACGGGCAGGTGTAGAACATCAAACACTCAGGGAAACATAACGAGGAAACGAGATGGCGGGAACAGAGACGAGACACTGGAAAAACACATGAGAGGTAAAAACATAAACATCTCATGGCCTTCCCACATAAAACCCAAGGACTCTGCCCCGATCCCACCACACGACTAGAATTTCATAAACAAGACGGTGGGACCGTGACAGAGCCCCCCCCTTAATGAACACCTCCAGGTGTTCACCAAGGGTTGACTAACAAGACCTGACAGACTGGACCAAAGACAAAAACACAACAAACATGGTGAACAAGACAAGGGGCAGACAGACAACAAGACTAAGGGATTGGGGTGACAAAAAAAAACAAACATGGGAGGGGGGGTGGGGCAAAACAAGGGCCATAGGGGGCAGTCCATGGGGGTGGGGAATAGTCCCAGTCCCCGGCTGCGCTCGAGGGCGCTGAGTCCTAGGGGACTTAGGATAAGTCCTGGGAGGGACAGTCTTTGACCCTGGGAGTCTCCCAGGGACCGGCTGGAAGCCGGCTGGACAGGGCTTGACGCCGGCTGGAAGGCCGGCTGGACAGGGCTTGACGCCGGCTGGAAGGCCGGCTGGACAGGGCTTGACGCCGGCTGGAAGGCCGGCTGGACAGGGCTTGACGCCGGCTGGAAGGCCGGCTGGACAGGGCTTGACGCCGGCTGGAAGGCCGGCTGGACAGGGCTTGACGCCGGCTGGAAGGCCGGCTGGACAGGGCTTGACGCCGGCTGGAAGGCCGGCTGGACAGGGCTTGACGCCGGCTGGAAGGCCGGCTGGACAGGGCTTGACGCCGGCTGGAAGGCCGGCTGGACAGGGCTTGACGCCGGCTGGAAGGCCGGCTGGACAGGGCTTGACGCCGGCTGGAAGGCCGGCTGGACAGGGCTTGACGCCGGCTGGAAGGCCGGCTGGACAGGGCTTGACGCCGGCTGGAAGGCCGGCTGGACAGGGCTTGACGCCGGCTGGAAGGCCGGCTGGACAGGGCTTGACGCCGGCTGGAAGGCCGGCTGGACAGGGCTTGACGCCGGCTGGAAGGCCGGCTGGACAGGGCTTGACGCCGGCTGGAAGGCCGGCTGGACAGGGCTTGACGCCGGCTGGAAGGCCGGCTGGACAGGGCTTGACGCCGGCTGGAAGGCCGGCTGGACAGGGCTTGACGCCGGCTGGAAGGCCGGCTGGACAGGCTTGACGCCGGCTGGAAGGCCGGCTGGACGGGCTGACGCCGGCTGGAAGCCGGCTGGACAGGGCTGACGCCGGCTGGAGCCGGCTGGACAGGGCTTGACGCCGGCTGGATCACCGGACTGGACGCCGCTGGATCACCAGGACTGGACGCCGGTTGGATCACCGGACTGGACGCCGACTGGATCACCGGACTGGACCCGGCTGGATCACCGGACTGGACGCCGGCTGGACACGACTGGACGCCGGCTGGATCACCGGACTGGACGCCGGCTGGATCACCGGCATCTGCTTCCCCCTCCTCGGCTTCTTTTTCCTGGACCGGCCCACAGGACATGTGGCCGGTTGCAGGGAAGCGGTGGGAGGCCCGAGATACTCCGCACCGGAGGAGTCGGACGGGGAGTCCCAAGACTCCCTTCGTCTCCGCCGGCCACGGGTGTCGCTGGGTGGTGCAGCAGAGTGCCCCGAGGCAGATGGATCGGAGGGACCCAAGGTAATGGTGTCAATGTTAAGGACACGTTCCTCCGGAATCACCTCCAGATGGGTCGGAGAGGCAAGACGTGCTGAGGCCCCTGGCGGATCCCGATTGTAAGCGTAACATACGAGATTTCCAAAACCCAGGGGTCTCAGCATCCGCATCTCCGACCGGGAGAGTGGTTCCGCAAGACAGCCATTGAACATCACCTTGAGCTCCTCCTCCCCAAAGCAGCCTCGCTCTGCTACATCCAGGAACTGATTGGCGAACACCCAGATGTTAGTGTCTCCCTGGCGGAGGGAAAGGAGGTGGTGGGTCTCCCTAGCCCGGCTCCCCATGTCCACAGAGCTGCCTGCTGGGCTCAGTAGTGGTTCGTGGATTCTGTCAAGGATGAGGTGTGGAGAGAACCCAAGCGCAGGCAGGCGGTGGTGAAGGGGTTAACAAGAATTTTATTAAACAAACAAAAACACCCACGATGGGGAAAACTATAACAAAACACGAACTATGAACTTAGGAACAAAAAGGATGAATACAAAACAAAACACTTCCCACGAGGGGCAAAAGACTAACAAAATAAACTCGACACAACGTCTTACAAAACAACGGATGGGTAAATTAGGCAGGGCACAAAACTCACAAATGACGGACGATGCAAGCAACAGGATCTCTGGACAAGAACATGGGAGCACTACCACGGTACAAGAACACACACGTAAACTTAGTACACGCATACACAACGAATCCACGAACACAAGACAAAGAAACAAGAGGGTATTTATAGGAAAGACAAACGAGGGATAACGACACGGGCAGGTGTAGAACATCAAACACTCAGGGAAACATAACGAGGAAACGAGATGGCGGGAACAGAGACGAGACACTGGAAAAACACATGAGAGGTAAAAACATAAACATCTCATGGCCTTCCCACATAAAACCCAAGGACTCTGCCCCGATCCCACCACACGACTAGAATTTCATAAACAAGACGGTGGGACCGTGACACCCTGATTTCAAATCCATTTTTTGTTTAACAATTTTCAACAAATGTTCAGGTTTCTTCATTATTTTCAGAATCGTTCCTTTTTGTCTACCTGAAGTACTTTGTCTGTGGGTTCTGTTAAATAAAGAAACAACATGGCTGCCCAATAGGAGCTGTAATCTTTTGGCTGTTTTCCAGGCTTTGGCTGGCTGGTGCTTGTTATTCCTCTGTTCACTTTGGAAGGAAAAAGTGAGTTTGAGTGATCTCAGACATTGGTTAGGGAAGGAGGCGTGATGCCGTCATTTAGACAGGCAACAATGTCTGCTCCATTGGGAGGAAAAGAAGGCTGTGAAGGAGGAAAACTAAATCACACATGTACCCAACAAGGATTTGTCATTAAGACTGTCTGTGATTTAAAATCATTTAGTTTTAAAACCTTAAACTTAACATTTTTAAGCTTTTTTTGCAAAATTCACATTAGGTTACAAGCAAAGAACGATATCCATTTGGCAGATGACACATTGTTACATTTACATTTTCTGCTTTGGGTAGCCACTTTTATTGATGTCATCTTATAGTGTATATATTTTTTATTATGCGTGTAAGGTATGTTCTGTAGGGAATCAAATGCATAATCTAGGCATTTACTATTAGACAGCTAAATGAACCAAACCTGAACACAAACATGTGACAGATAACGAAGGAAAGGAATATCTCTCTCTCGCTCGCTTGCATGTATTCACACACACACGCACGCACGCACGCACGCACGCACGCACGCACGCACGCACACACACACACACACAATAATCATTTCCAAATGTTTTTCTGATCATTATCACAGCGTGGTTTGTCACGGTGGAGCTGTGACGTATGGGGTGGGTGGTGTCTTTGGACGTAAAGAGAGAAAGAGACCTTGAGGAGAACTTGCGTGTGTCATGTGAATTTGAGGAATGTTTGCATTGAACTCAGCATTTGTCATAAGCCCCTCATTTTACACTCAATCAATCACCTAAAAGTACTGTAGCGCTGACTATCCATTCACTGAAGTTTTGCTTTGTTCCCCTGGAGGAATTCTATAGCTGTAAAATGATTCGTTTCTTGAATATATATACACAGTACAGTATCTAAAGACAATACATTTTGTTATGAGGAACATCTTTATTGTTTGCTAAATTAAAGGAACACTCCACTTTTTTTGGAAATAGGCTCATTCTCCAACTCCCCCAGAGTTAATAAGTTGAGTTTTACCATTCTGCAATCTATTCAGCCGATTTCCGGGTTTGGCGATAGCACTTTTAGCATATCTTAGCATAGATCATTAAATCCAATTAGACCAGTAGCATCGTGTTCAAAAATGACCAAAGAGTTTCAATATTTTTCCTATTTAAAACTTGACTCTTCTGTACTTATATCGTGTGCTAAGACTGGCGGAAAATGAAAAGTTGCGATTTTATAGGCCGATATGATTAGGAACTATACTCCCATTCCGGTGTAATAATCAGTTTTAAATATGAAAATTATTTAAACTCTTTGGTCATTTTTGAACGCGATAGATTCCAGAACGGTAAAACTCAACTTATTAACTCTGGGGGAGTTGGAGAATGAGCCTATTTCCAAAAAAAGTGGAGTGTTCCTTTAAGATTCGCTTAATAGGACTAGGTGTTATAATCCCACTATTTCAGCACAGTTGAATTGCCCAATAAGACATTTCCCACGCCTTATGCATGACAGGGGGATGCAGTCAAGAATATGAATAGACGTCGGAGGTTTCGTCGGGTAGGCATCCTCTGTGTTTGGGAAATACATAGGATACTTACCTTTCCTTGCCATTATCAGAGAGACATCTCATGAGTTGTGTGTCCCACTTTCATCACATCCATTATTCTGGATGAAAGATGCCTTTTGGTGAGGTGCTGCTGATAATGCCCTTTGTATGGTTCCCATCAATGCTTCCATCAATCAGTTGTTCACCTCAGCCTCATTGGGTGTTTCGGCCCTTTATCACAAGACACCCTCAGCCAAGGGAGGTCCACCGCAGGTTGATCAGACCTGGGTGTGTGTTGCATTGTTACAAGGTCATCTGGCAGCCCATGCTGTGTCCATCCGCCTAAACCACAGCCATTCTTCTTTCTGCACCACTGGCCAGTAGGGATGTAACGATTCACCGTGAGCCGGTTGAAAATCGGTTATAATGAGTGACGATTCAATTCGGTTGAGGCTTGAACTGAATCGCAATACAATTTTTGAACAGCAGGGGCCGCTATTTTCGCTGCAAACCTAAACGTGGATGCTGATATTTCTTAAATGCAAAAAAATCCAAGAAAAGCACAGACAGTATTCGTTTGTTTATATTAAAGAGACTTTTTCTATTATTAATTTGTTATAAAATCGCAGTTTAGTTTTGTTATTTGAAATAAAACATTATTTTATTATGCAAAGAAACGTGAAGCATTTAAGAAATAATGCAAGGGAAGTTGTTCATTTCTAATTTGTTTCAACTCATTTTTTAAAAATAAATCGTAAGTAAATCGTGAATAAATCGCATCGTGAGATCAGAATCGTATCGCATCGTGAGCTGAGTGAATCGTTACATCCCTACTGGCCAGTTGTTGTTTATCCGACCTGTCCTCAATAGGTCCTCTGAGATTGACCTATTTGTCAGCTATGGTGGCCTCTGCATTTAACCCTTCCAGTGAGTAGTGAACTGGCGGCACTGCAAGTCGTGAACACATATACACCAGAAGCAGTATCACTGCAGTCGTTACCCGCTGGCTCTGAGATTCGAACCGGCAACCTTCTGGTCACGAGTCCGACTCTCTAACCATTAGGTCACGACTACCCACACCGTTAAGTTCCCCCAGTATGGCAACACATTACCAAAATCACAGCAACCATACGCACCAACCCGTTGGCTAAGGCTGTTGTAGCCCCACTGGCTCCGTTAATGCAAGCTCAGTGCCCCCGATCCCGTAAGGCATACAATTACAACACATTACCATAACCTCGTCGCAACTATACACGCCACCCCATTGGCTAAGGCTGTTCTAGCCCCACTGACACCGTTAATGCATGCTCAGTGCCCCCAGTCCCGTATGGCATAACATTACAACATATTACCAAAAATCAACGCAACCATACACGTCACCCCGTTGGCTAAGGCTGTTCTAACCCCACTGGCACCGTTAATGTATGCTCAGTGCCACCCGGTTCCGTATGGGGTAACATTCCACACACAACACCATTTTATTACGTGGTCACTTGGCAGCCCATATTGCGTCCTTCCGTTTCAACCACAGCCAGTGGCTGCTTCTCTCAGCATGAGTGACAAGTTCTTTGACTACCATCCGTTGGGCCTGACCTCTGATCACCACTTTCTTAAGCAGCCTTGTAGTGGAATTGGAAACAAAGCCCCTGCAGCCCACTTCCACCGGGAATACTTTCGCTGTCCATCCCCGATCTTCAGCCTCCGCTGCCAAGTTGCTTCGTTCAAATGCTTCATTAATGGCCTCTTCCCAAGGTACAGTCAACTCAACAATGAGGACTGTCCTACTGGAGCTGGACTACAGAACCATGTCAGGCCGCAGGTTGTTCGCTTTGATTTCCAAGGGGAAAGTAAGTATGTGGTTTAAATCAGCTCGCATTTTCCAATCCCTGTCTATACTCAGCAGACCTGAATCTGAGGTTAAGGGCTTGGCCCGCGGTTTCTGCCCCTCCCGAATAAAGGGTTGCCTTTTTAGCGAGTTAGCCTTGGCGTTTTGGGGGATGGCATTTTCTGCCACTCTCTTGGTCTCTACTGCTGCAGCCAAGCACTTTAGTATTTGATTGTGGTGCTATGTGTATCTCCCCTGTGTCAAGCTCTTCTTACAACCCACGAGAATATGTTTAAGGTTTGCTGGAGCTGCATATACATAGGTGGCAGGCTGGATCCTGTCCACACTAAACATGCAGATTTGTTGGTGAGGGCAGCACATCATATGTAGCTCTTATGATAAAACTTAGCCTGTTTGTTTCCATACCCCACAGCTCACTCCATGTGATTTTGCGCCGTTCAATGCCTTCCCACCTCATCCAACGGCCTTGCTGGCACATCTACTTGCTTCCTCTTGACGCCGAACCTCCTCCACTACCAGGTGATGCTGTTCCTTTGGTGTTGCTTTTCGCCACGTAGGTGTGGTTGATGCCAAACCAAGTCCCCCTCTGCCATGTTGAACTTGTCCCACTATGTCCTTATGTCTGAGGGCTGCCTTTGCAACTCCTACCGATGTTGTTGGGTTCCATTTCCTCCCTGTCGCTGCTGTTGGAGCAGCATCTCTTACACATGGATCACAGGATTCTTTGAACGTCATCTCCAACCTTGTTTTGGTGCATTTATATTCCTCCACAAGGCTTGAAATGGGAAGAGAGAGAGCTCCATTCCCGTACAGCCCTATGTTGCTAAGGCATCTTGGTAGCCCAAGCCATTTCCTCATTTGTGTACTCACCAATCTCTCCAGGTTATTGGCGTGAGACACTGTGAGCTCATACATTGAAATTGGTCACATCAGGTGTGGCAGCAAGCCAAATTGGAAGCACCAGAGTTTCAGCTTCCCAGGAAGAGCTGTATTATTGATTTTCTTGAGGCCACTTGCTGTCCCTTGCCTGAGTTGTTCCACCTGTTCAGCGACTTTAAGGTCTGCGGCTAGAAAAACAACATGCAGGTCTTTCTTCTCCTTTTTTGCCATTTGCAACTGGTGCCAGATGATGTCAGCATGTTCCAAACATCCAAAGAAACCCCCTACAGTATGCCTGCCTTCTACACTGAAGTGTCAATGAAGTTGTTTCTCTTCAGAAATCCTGAGAGGCTGTTGGCCACAACGCTGAAGAAAATCTTATCTTCCACATTCAAGAGGCTAATTTGGCGAAACTGGTCAATAGTTGAAGAATTTTTCTCTTTGGGGATCAGTATGCCTCCTGCCCTTCTCCAGACCTTTGGGATCACCTGCTTTTTCCATGCCACAGACAATAATCTCCAAATGTACCTCAACACCCCAGGCTCTCTTGTAGAGCCTGTATGGTATACCGTTGGGTATACCAACGTTGAAGCTGATCTTGCCCGTTTTACTGCACTCTCAACTTCGCTCCATTTAGGGGGCCTTGTGTCCATCTGGTGTTCTGGTAGCTGAATTGGTGGCATGTCCTGTGGAATGGAGATTGGCTCATGCCTCTGATTGTCAGAATACATTTTCTGTAGGTGTTCCTCAAGATCTGTTATAGGTACTTTAAGGGTCCCAGTTTTCTCCTTGCTAAAGATGCTACTGACAAACTTGTAAGGATCTTTGTAGACAGCGGTCCTGGTTCGCTCCTTCTTATGTTGCTTTCTCAAGCTCTCTGCTCTTCGCAACGAGGCAAGGCCACTTTTAATATATTTTAATATGGACTTAGGTCGGCCCGTCGTCTCCTTCTGTGACCTTGGGTTCTTGCTTTTCACTCCAAATCTCTCCACCCCATAGGTGTAGATGATCTCCCCCATATTCTCCAGTTTTCTTTCGACATCTTGTTTTTGGCCTGCTGAAAGCTGGATGAGATCCGAGTCAATGATTGCCCATTCTTTGTTCCAGAATTTAGGCCAAAGTATCTGAGGTCTTCTTCCATCCATTTTACTTTCTATTGCTTACTGTGGCTGGGTGGTCTCCGGGTTGCTGATTGCTGGCAAGTTTATGCCTGGTTGGGCTTCATCTTAGTTAACTCACTTCTGATCTGATATTTCACTGAGCAATTTTTATCAGCCTGCAGGAAAACAGCATTTTGTTTACAAGTAAGGAAGCTTCTACATGGAGTGTTTTTAGGGAAGAATTAGTCTACACACGTTTTAATCATGTCTAAGTGCTTTCTATTCAAAGCCGCTACTTATTTGTTTGTCTCCTAATTATTTTAGCAATGATTTCAAAAAGCAAAAAACATGGTTAGACCCCTCCTGTTTAAGTGGGCTTTTTCAGCCAGAATAAGTTCAAATTGATGTTAAGCTTGAAAGTGCACTGCTTTTTAAAGCATAACCTAAACTTAAATGCAGATTCTTTCAACCGGTAGTAAACTGGACTAAGATAAGTATTGTGACCATTTAGATGTAAACTACAGTCAAACCTTTCAGTGTAGGTGCCAAGACGGTTGTGTTTAAGATTCTGAAGAGTATTATAAGTTGTTATCTTATCAGAGTGCTTGTGTTCCTCATTGTTCTGTGATTTGTTTTTTGTCTGTGTTGTGTTTCAAGGTCATGGCCTGGAGCGTGTGCATGTCCCGATTGTACGATAAAAACACATCATTGTAATAGCTTGCTTTAAGTTTCTGTGGTAACAGCACTGACTTCCTCAAATGTGGGCTAATTTAAAGTGTTTCTGAGACAAGAGGGTACTAATGTGTGAAGCATTTTTTTCTGAAAATAAAATTGTCAAAAATGTGGGTAAGTCTCTCCATTTATGGAGAGAGAATAAAGATGATAGAGATCAGAGGCTGTTGACATGGTTGATGGGCAGGATTGCTTACGCTGCAGCAGAGAATTATAATTTTGGAACCGTGTCCCTGTTAGGGTTACATTGATAACAGGGACGTTGCTCTACTGGGGCACAGGCCCCCATTACTTTGTCTATCACTTTTTTCTTAAAGGGGTCATATGGCGGAAGTACGTGTTTTTCTGTGTTTTTGGTGTGTTATAAGTGGTATATATTAGATACGTAAAATTGCACAAATGAAAGTGTGGGAACAAAAGATGCATTCTATCTAAAAGCGAATGCTCAACCAGACTTGCCTGAAACGCCTCGTGTAACCACACCCCGGCGAATCTACGTAACTTCGTAACATGATTTGACTAAGACCGCCCAAATCTACACGTAGTTAAGGTGGGCGTAATTGTAAATCTCATTGTATCGCCTTGTCAGTACAATTGCTTTGGAACCTGATGTTCAGAATATGGTAAGAGGCGTTACATTTCCATGAAATGCTTGCAGTATTTGACCAATCACTACGCACTGGTGAACTGGCCAATCATAGCACAACTCGCTTTTCAGAGCGATGAGCTTTGTAAAAAATCAGCGCGTTTCAGAGAGGCAGGGCAAAGAGGAGATACAAACATGCACGGTATGTGGAAATACAACGTTTTTTAAACTTTAAATGGTGTATACACATTGCGTTACATCTAAAACAAAAAATAATATTCGTTTTAGCCGTGCAATATGACTCCTTTAAAAACCTGCTGTGTGCAAGAAGTATGCAACACAATGCACTATACAAACTTCCCTTGCTTAAACCACTATTCCTACAGTGCAACAATACTGGGGAAGGTAAACATTATGTATTTAAAAATATTAAAGTATCTTCACCATACTTAATATAAACTTTAATAACATGGTTGCAGGCACCGTATGGAAATAATGAAAGCAGATAGAATTCTTTCTTGCACATCTACATTCATTACGCAATGATAACAATCAATAATTACATCTTTTCAAGAATTTACAATTACAGTATTTCAAGAAACCAGTCATTTTATGGCTCAAACTAATATAAGAGCATATTTTATCTAAAAAAAAGTCAGAACAAAGGGTTCATTTTTTTAACCAACTGTACTGCATTAAACTGTACTGCCCATAATAGCACATTGTTATCTAAGCCCTATTTACTGCCAGCTGTTTATGTAATAACATAACATAACTAAATATTAAATATTAATATTAAATTAATATCTGCAAGTATGGAAAACAAATGTTTTTTTTTAAGCAACAATGAAATTTTACAGACTTGACAAAGGTTTTCTGAGACATTTTCTTCTAACGTTAATGTCTGAGACCTGACTGGCTGGGGATGTACAGTAGTTTGTTTATTAAGTCTTACCTCCCTCAAACTCATCATCTCCACAATGCTTCCATTTTCTTGCTTTGCACAAACAAATTCTGATGTCCATCTACAGGGGTCATTAATGATCGAGTCAAAATAAGATGATCAATATTATTTAGAAACTTACTTTAGTTTCGTCATGTTTTCATAGCCATCATCAGTCCAAAATCTTAAATTATTTTCTGCTTCACCTATGTGGTTTTAAGTTGATAAATAGACCTTATTGATTATTGTTGAAAAAAACATTTTGTCCTTACTTGTGCTGTGTTTTCAAAACAAGGTTTCTTGTCTGTCTTGTCATATGAGGTGCTTTCAGCTATCCCCAACCTTTTGGTGTGGATGTGTAGTGACTTTACAAAGTTTACCACACAAGCCTTTACACATTCCTGTGATAAGCGTTAAGCTGTGACTAATTGTATTTTTAGTTCAAATGGCAAAGCAACAGCTATGTATTCAGAATAATTGGGCATAATGTGTGTTTATTTTGGATGTTAAGGGTATTTTTGTATTATTTGCAGGTCCATTATCTCGAAGCCCTTGTGAACTGCTGCCAGTTGGAGTGGGCCACCCAGTTCAGGCAATGTTAAAGAGTTTCACCGTCCTTTCTGGATGTGCTAGCCGAGGAACCACTAGCCACCCTCAGGAAGTACACATCATCAATATACGAAAAGGCAATGCTCAAGGTGAAGAGAAACCAGCAGAGGTGAGATTCTTTCATCTACACCTTATGTACAAAGCTTTATCATGTATATCCAACAGCTCTTTTATAAGTAAACATCAACCAGTGTGTCAGAGTTAAGTATACAGCATAAGGGGAGATTCACATTTCACGTCTAAAACCACGCAGGAAAACGTGAGCCGCACTGCTTTCTCCCTTTTTTCCAAAGCGCCTAGGAGTTTGAGCTCTACTGGCGTCAGTCGTTGCTAAGCAACCATGCGCCACGCTACCCGTTGAGACGAGGAGGTATAAACAAAGGATATATGGATTATATGCACTGAAAATACCTTGCAATAACTCTGCTATAGATTTTTTAATACTGTGATCATCTGTCTCCATCTTCACTGAGCTTTACTATATTGGTTGGTTGGTTCTTGTCACATGACCTGTGGTGCACGTGCGGCATTCTGAAAAGTTGCAATATTTTCATCTCGATGCGGCGACGCACCTAGAAAAACGGGAGCGTCACAGTGCATCGTGACCGGGTCGCTACCTATTTGAGCTTGCTTGTCGCATAAGACATGAAATGTGAATGGCCCCTAAGACAAAATTTGGTTACTATTACAGATAACATAATGACATCAAATGTTACATTTTGCAAAGTAATTGTAAACGTAAATAAAAAAGAAACAGGAACATTATTTGAAAGTGTGAAACTGTCGTATAATGCCTTTAAAAGAGATCCACAATTCTTGTTATCTTTGGGCTTAAATGTATTGCTGCTGGATCAAGCTGAGTCTGAAAGTATGGCTGGGTCTTGTCCTGTAGAACTCTGGTTTCCTGCAGCCAGCTCTGTCTCCACAGTTTGCTAGTGGTTTGTCCCAGCTCTGATGGGTTTAAGTTTTTTGACAAAATGGATATTGAGGACCCCATGTGACTGCCATTTAAGATTTTTTCAAATACCCCAAATCTACCATATTGAAACATCAAACCACAAAACTGGGAACCAAGTTTTTTTTGGCAAAGTTTGAGCTTCAGCTTACAATGATAAAGTAGCTTTCAACATACTTTGATTTGTGCTTGGCTGGGGCAAGCTGGCTGAGTTGCTAATAAGTTGTTAGTTCTTTTGGTAGATGTTGGGGGTGTTAAATGAATTGATGTAATTGCTGGAAAGAATATCTGTCTGAAAGCGCTGCTGACTCAAGTCTTTCGCAATGAAAGTGTGCAATATCATGTTTGCATTACCACCTCTCAGTGGGTCTGCAATTGGATCCCGTTGTTCAAACACATGCAAAACACATGCAACAATATGTTAAGATTCTGATTAGGGCATTTCAGGTCATTTGAGTCAAAGGCATAAATACCACAAACCAAAGTAGGTTTGGAGTTACTTTATCATTGTCAGTTAAATCTCTAAGAAACTATTTATGTTGGCAAAAAACATTATGTTGGTTCCCAGTTTTTGTGGTTTAAATAGCACATAAATAAAAGGAGATTTTGGAGTACTCACAAATAATAGGCTAATTTAAATAAAAAACGTCAAGAATGCAAGTAATGAAATTTCTGTTATTTTATTTACAAGCGTTAAATTATCAGCAACAAACATTACAGGTGTATGACGAAATGCTTATGAAATAAACTCAGAGCAGCTCTAGAGGTGGAGTTCATGTGTTCATGTCCTCATACAGAGACGTAGACAAATGCACGAGCGTCACACGCATGTAGTAATGCGTCACAGCCGTTTCACACAGCACGCTTCAGTGGTGCGCAAGCAGCTCTTATTTTTTTCGGTGCTCATGTTAACAGATGAGAGCATTCATGCCGCACGCGTAAGCAGCGCGTGCTCGTCGAGCAGAAGTGGCGCGTAAAAAGTAACACTTTTACCTTTAAAGCATGTAAGTGGTGTCTAATGTGTTTTTCAGTGTCGCGACTCGCCATGACTTTCAAAAACATTTTTACCAGGACTTTTTTGTCCAAAACCACAACAGCACATTCAAAGGATTTATAATACAAGTATATCTTAAATGTTATGCTTATATTGCATATGAAGGAGTGGAAAACGATCACATTACGCTGTCAGTGTACTGTCTGAAACCCACTGTCATCATAACCTTCTGAAAAAACAGATAAAACTACATAGACATCATGTTATATGCTTATATTGTGTATGTGTGAGAGAACAGCGATCGCATCTCAAGTCAGTCACTCTCTCCTATGGTGCATTAACCCTTTAGTGACTTCGTATCCTTCAAAGCACGATGGCTTTTTATTTTTAACTTGTACTACGTAGATCTAAAAGAGCATTAAATAGCTGGATATAACAAATCATAGTTATGCAATCTACTTAAAAAGCACTTTGATGAAGTTTGGGGAGATATTTTGCTCATTGATGTATTTAAATAACGTAATACGAAATTGCATTGTTGTACTGTGGTACCCAGACAGCGCGGTGCATATGCTGCCGGTGTGAAAGGACAATGGGCACGCGCTGCTAACGCTCTCCTTCGCGCTGCTCACGCGTGCAGTATGAAACGGCTGTTAAACTGTGCAGCTCATTCACATTCACGCAAAACAGCAGGTGACATAATTTAAAAGCCAGATAGCGCCTCCGCTATTCCTTCCCTTTTTCCACATCGCGGAAATCACAGGACTCTAAATATGGACTCACTGCAGCAGGGAAACAAGTTTTAAACACAACTAAAATAGCGGTGCACCATTGATTTACATCACACACAAACAATCACCATGACAGACACGCCTCACACAAACAAGCGGCTCTGTCTAAAACACGTGTATAACTGTATCGCACGTGTGCTACGCTCGTAAGTTTATTCTTTTTTTACACTACACTGCAGAGCAGTTAGGAGAGGTGAAGGTGTAGCTGCTCTGTTCAAAGATGTCTATCAATGCAAGCAAGTGTCATTTGGTCAGTACTAGAGATGCACCGATTGCAATTTTCATTGCCGATTCCGATTTCCGATTTTATTACAAGTGAAACCTGCCGATTCCGATTTTTGCCGATTCCGATTTTCTATCCACAAACTATAATTGACAGTATACTGTGTATAAAACCATATTAACTTTTCTTCAATGCACATTTTTTTTATTTTCATTGAATAAATGATTGAACATTACAATTTCCCCAAATTTCCCTAAATGCAGTTCTCCAAGCTTCATTAAATTACAGAATCTTCTCTTTCCCCAACAACTCTTAAATTGAAGAACTCTGTGACTGAAAAGAAGAACACATAATAAAATATAACTAAACATGTCACTTAATTTACCTTTTTCATTTTTGTACTCATCTCACAAAAGTCTAAGATAACAATAAAATAGCCTACTTCAACTTTATTCTCGTCTGTTTCTGTTTATGAAACTAACATTGCTTTATTTCATTTTTTCTGAAATGTAAAATAAATTGTCTTTATCTTGGGTCTGTAGTATTAAAAGAAGTGGGTTGATTTTTGCTGCAACTTCAATAAAAAAGTTTAAACTCTTATGAGTGAATTCTACTCTAAAGATGTATATGTATTTGCAGTTTTTTTGTGTTAGTAAAGAACTCAATCAGATATATATCACATATATTGGTTGATTTATTCTTTTTTTTACATTTTGGATTTTTAAAAACAAGTAGAAGTCGTGTTGAATGTCATTTTACCTAGGTGAAATGACCACAGTTTTAACATAAGACAAGGAATCAGGTTGAATGGAATTTATGTTTGTTTTACACAGAGTGAACGACTTCAACGTGAGTTTATCATGTGTCAGAGTTTAGCATCACTGTTAGCATACATACCCCATGTAGACGGAGCAGCGAGAGATGAACTACAGTCTGTACAATACATGATGCGTGTGCACGCGCGTGCAGTCAGCGGACATGAGAGATGCGCGTCAGTCAGCAGAGACTCGCGGTACGGTGGACCCACATGCGACTATAAACGAGCCGTGAAAGACAGGCTGTGCGCGCGCACGTTTCCACTTTTACTTGCGGCTTTGAGTGTACTGACGGCTGTGATGTTCTTGCCTGCATCACGAGCAACAGAAGATCGGCTTGGAATCGACGAGACGTGAGACTGACCGGCCAATTCCGGTCTCTGGCCGGTCAATCGGTGCACCTCTAGTCAGTACTTGTCTTTTGAATAACTAGGTTATGTATAGGTGCTGAAAGGTGCACCTTAAATCGTCAACCTTCTACCTTGACAAACTTCCCACACCTTTTTTCAAAAGTGTGCTAAACTGTTTAGTAGCAGATCTGTTAGAAGTGTTAGACACCTCACTTCTTTCTCGGACGTTTTCAAACTCCCTGAAAACTGCAGTTGTTAAGCCCCTCCTGAAAATGAGCAATCTTGATAACACCATATTGAGCAACTATAGACCGATATCAAATCTTCCTTTTATAGGCAAGATTATTGAAAAGGTAGTTTTTAATCAACTACTTAAACTCAAATGGATACCTCTACAAGTTTCAATTTGGTTTCCGGTCGCATCACAGCACAGAGACAGTGCTAATAAAGATAATAAGTGATATTCGCCTAAATTCTGATTCTTGCAAAATATCAGTGCTGGTTAGTGTTGTCACGGTACCAAAATTTCAGTAGTCGGTACCAATACCAGTAAAATTCCACGGTTCTCGGTACCAATTTCGGTACCAAAGCAAAACACAAGTACATGCTAATTGAAACACAATTTTATTAATAAAGCTCATTGTTAATATAAATGTATAGAAAGCAATGCCATTTTGTATACATGAAGTATAAGTTAATTGTTGCTGAAACTGTTGTGTGCTCTCTGGGGTCTTTCATGCTGATGAACATCCTCCTCAGTCTGCTGCTGTATAAGACAAATAGAATAAACTTCAGTAAGTCAACTGACTGAACAAACATGCATATGCAATATTAAAACAAACCTCAGTTTTTATTCTGCATTTACACAAGATTACTTGCATTAAGGTAACTGTATATTAAAATAATAAATGCAACAGATATATTTTTCTTTAGTTTAAATGTGGGTTTTTAAACCTAATAGAGTTATCTATCCAAGACATACACATTGCTAGTCATGCAGTAGGTATGCTAGTTTTCTAGCACATAGATTGCAGATAGGCCTAAATAAAATACTAGGTACTGTAAACCCCACCCTGTCCTCCCATTAATTTTACTCCATTACAGTTATAAAAGCAGTAAATGGTTAATAAGGACACTTGACTGGATTAGCATTGGCGCTAACAAATTAACACGCAAACAGGGATGTTTATTTTAACGTAACCTTTAATTTAACATATGCTACAACATTCATAATGCAAATGCGAACAGAAGTTGAAACTTACCGCTTGAACTTGTTAACTTAAATCCGGATGCTTCCTCGTTTCACCACAAAACTCTGTTCATTTTCTTCGTGATATGACTTTAATCTGAAGTATTTCTGTGCGCATCTCTTGTGGATCGGAGCCGCGCTTATCCGCTCATCACGTCTTATTGCGTCTATAAAAAGTTTCCGACTAACAACCTGTCAGACAGAGCATCAGTACCCGGTTGACCCGGTATGTCGGTACTACCGGGTCTTGTGAAAATTAGGTACCGACAACTTTTTTATTTTTAGGTACCGACTTGGACCCGAAGTACCGGTACTTTTGACAACACTAGTGCTGGTACTGCTAGATCTTAGTGCTGCATTTGACAATGTCGATCATAACATACTTCTAGAGAGACTAGAAAACTGGGTTAGTCTTTCTGGGACAGTCCTCAAATGGTTCAGGTCCTACTTAGATGGAAGAGGTTATTATTTGAGAATAGGAGAGCATAAGTCTAAGTGGACATCAATGACATGCAGAGTACCTCAATGCTCAATTCTTGCTCCACTCTTGTTCAGCCTGTATATGCTCCCACTGAGTCAAATAATGAAACGAACCAAATTGCTTATCACAGCTATGCAGATGACACCCATATTTACCTAGCCTTATCGCCAAATGACTACAGCCCCATTGACTCTCTCTGCCAATACATTGATGAAATTAACAGTTGGATCTGCCAAAACTTTCTTCAGTTAAACAAGGAGAAAACTGAAGTCATTGCATTTTGGAAACAAAGATGAAGTTCTCAAGGTTAATGGTTACCTTGACTCTAGGGGCAAAAAAACAAGTCAAGAGTCTTGGTCAAGGTGTGATTCTGGAGTCAGACCTTAGTTTCACTAGTCATATTAAAGTGGTAACTAAATCAGCATACTATCATCTCAAAAACAATGTAAGAATTGGATGTTTTGTTTTCAGTCAAGACTTGGAGAAACTAGTTCATGCCTTTATTACGAGCAGGGTGGATTATTGCAATGGTCTTCTCACCGGCTAGAACTAGAAAATATGAGCATATTACACCAGGCCTCAGGTCCTTACACTGGCTTCCAGTTACTTTTAGGATTTACATTTACATTTAGTCATTTAGCAGACGCTTTTATCCAAAGCGACTTACAGAGAGTTCAGGGCGCAATAAAGTGATATGTCATACAGGAGCAATAATACTATAGGTGCTAATACCAAGTTACTAGTTTCCACAAAAGCCAGAACAATACCTGTTGAGAGAAAGGGTTAGTTTTTTTTTTTCATTTGCCTGTCAAGTATTCACAGAAGAGATTTTTTGAATGTTGTGAGAGATGTGGTTGACCAGACTGAGTTAGGAAGAATGTTCCACCAGGAAGCGATTTACTGCCCTTTTGATAAGGCAATACAAGACGCCGCTCATTTTCTGAACACAGGATTCTTGATGGGGTGTAGGAGTGTAGGAAGGTTTGAAAGTATGCCGGTGCAGATCTAGTGATAGTCCTGTAGGCAAGCATTAGTGACTTGAATCTGATACAGGCTTCAACCGGTAGCCAGTGGAGAGAGATGAAAAGGGCTGTCACATGAGCCCTTTTGGGCTCTTGGAAGATGAGGCATGCTGCTGCATTCTGAAAAAGCTGGAGTGGTTTGATAGCCTTTCCAGGAAGACCAGAAAGCATAACATTGCAGTAGTCCAACCTTGAGATTACAACGGCCTGGACAAGGAGTCGTGCCGCATGCTCAGTGAGATGGGGTTAAATAAGGCAAATCGCCATGACCGCGTTGTCTTTGCAATGTGATCATTGAAGGACAGCTGGTCATCAAATATGACTCCGAAGTTCCTGGCTGTTTTGGAAGGAGTGATTGTGGTATTGCCAAGTTGGATGGTGAGATTGTGTTGCACGGTGGGGTGTGCTGGAAATTACTAGTAGTTCTGTCTTGGCAGGGTTCAGCTGGAGGTGATGCTCTTTCATCCAAGCTGAGATGTCTTCTAGGCTGTAATACAAGCTGCTACAGTGGAATCGTCTGAATGAAATGAGATGTACAGTAAATCTGGGTGTCGTGTAGATGGAGAAAAGGAGTGGTCCAAGCACCGATCCCTGAGGGACCCCAGTGATCATATGGTGAGCAGTGGACAGCGAGCCCCTCCATGACACCCTGAAAGATATGCGGGAGAGGTAGGATTTTACCCAGCGGAGAGGAGTTCCTGAGATTCCTAGTGATGACAGGGTTTATTAACAGTTTCGGGTGATTGACAGTGTCGAACGTCGCAGATAAGTCTAGCAGAATCAGGACAGAGGATTTATATTCCGCCTTGGCTAGCTGCAGTGCTTTTGTGACCGATAGCAGTGCAGTCTCAGTGGAGTGGTTTGTTTTGAAGCCGGACTGCTATCGTCCAGTAGTTTATTGTGGGATAGGAAGGAAGACACCTGGTTGAAAACTGCCCTTTCAAGAGTTTTCACAATAAATGGGAGGAGAGAGACAGGTCTGTAACTGTCAGTAGTAGAGGGGTCCAATGATGTTAGCAGGGAGGTGTTGATGATGTGTGTGAGTGCTGGTGTGAGTGTGCTGGATATGGCCTGAAGGAGATGGGAGGGGATTGGGTCGAGGGGACAGGTGGTGGGGTGGCTGGAGAGAAGTCTGGTGACTTCAGTGTCAGTCTTTGGGGCAAAAGAGGAGAGTTCAATGTTTGAAGTGAGGGTAATGTGTACCAAGGTCTGTGGTGCTGAAAATTGTTGATGGATGATGTTTTTTCAGTGAAATAGTCACAGAAGTCCTCAGCAGTCAAATATGAAGTGGGTGGGGGAGGAGGGGGGCAAAGAAGAAAGTTAAATATCTTGAAAAGCTGCCGAGTGTTAGGTGCATTACTCACATTGGTGGTATAGAAAGGTGGTGGTATAGAAGAATTGATTTTAAAGTACTATTACTCGTTTATAAAACACTAAGATGCCTAGGACCGAAATACATTGCATATGCTCACTGAATATAAACCTAACAGACCACTTAGATCAATAGGATCAAGTCAGTTAGATATACCAATGGTAACTCTAAACAAGGGGAATCCGCTTTTAGCTTTTATGCCGCCCGTAGCTGGAATCAGCTTCCAGAAGAGATCAGATGTGCTAAAACATTAGCAAAATTTAAGTCCAGACTCAAAACTCATCTATCAGTTTGCATTTACTGAATGAGCACTGTGCTATGTCCGAACTGACTGCACTGTATTTCATATATAATCATTTTATTCTTAACTGTTTTAATTATTCTTAACTTTTTTTAATTCCTTGTTTTTATTGTTGTGATTATTTTTATATGATTCTTTAAATTAGTTTTATGTAAAGCACTTTGAATTACTATTGTGTATGAAATGTTCTATATAAATAAACTTGCCTTGCCTTACACTACCGAAAATGCATGTCACATGACCATTCAGACACGCTGGGCATGTGCACACAAATGTAAACAGTTGTATGGGCATACATAAGTTGGTTGTTGATGACAGTTGGTTACTAGTCACAGACAGTGCTTGCGAGGCTGGTCATTGTTTCCTTCAGGTAGCGTAATGGCTCATATGACAGGGGCTTAACGAATTAGGCAAGCAAACGCAATGATACAGAAGACCCAATCAGAAAGCGAACGTGGGCAACCACGCCTGCTTATTCTAAAGTCTCCGTTTTCGTCCGTTTACACAGAAACGCAACCCCGGAGTTATTAAACTAAAAAGGGGTCTACAGCTTTTTCAAAAAAATGTATCCGTTTTCGGGGGTCGAAAACTCACTTCCTAGTTTTTTATACCATTTAAACTCAAAAAAGCATATCCATCAAAGTAATTCATAAAACAATGGGTTAATGCAGACTTTTTAAAAATCTACCCTTTTACTAATTATACTAACTAAAACTTTAAACATTGACATCCTGTTCCGGTCATTTTTACCATTGATATACACTCACCTAAAGGATTATTAGGAACACCATACTAATACGGTGTTTGACCCCCTTTCGCCTTCAGAACTGCCTTAATTCTACGTGGCATTGATTCAACAAGGTGCTGAAAGCATTCTTTAGAAATGTTGGCCCATATTGATAGGATAGCATCTTGCAGTTGATGGAGATTTGTGGGATGCACATCCAGGGCACGAAGCTCCCGTTCCACCACATCCCAAAGATGTTCTATCGGGTTGAGATCTGGTGACTGTGGGGGCCATTCTAGTACAGTGAACTCATTGTCATGTTCAAGAAACCAATTTGAAATGATTCGAGCTTTGTGACATGGTGCATTATCCTGCTGGAAGTAGCCATTAGAGGATGGGTACATGGTGGTCATAAAGGGATGGACATGGTCAGAAACAATGCTCAGGTAGGCCGTGGCATTTAAACGATGCCCAATTGGCACTAAGGGGCCTAAAGTGTGCCAAGAAAACATCCCCCACACCATTACACCACCACCACCAGCCTGCACAGTGGTAACAAGGCATGATGGATCCATGTTCTCATTCTGTTTACGCCAAATTCTGACTCTACCATTTGAATGTCTCAACAGAAATCGAGACTCATCAGACCAGGCAACATTTTTCCAGTCTTCAACTGTCCAATTTTGGTGAGCTCGTGCAAATTGTAGCCTCTTTTTCCTATTTGTAGTGGAGATGAGTGGTACCCGGTGGGGTCTTCTGCTGTTGTAGCCCATCTGCCTCAAGGTTGTGCGTGTTGTGGCTTCACAAATGCTTTGCTGCATACCTCGGTTGTAACGAGTGGTTATTTCAGTCAAAGTTGCTCTTCTATCAGCTTGAATCAGTCGGCCCATTCTCCTCTGACCTCTAGCATCAACAAGGCATTTTCGCCCACAGGACTGCCGCATACTGGATGTTTTTCCCTTTTCACACCATTCTTTGTAAACCCTAGAAATGGTTGTGCGTGAAAATCCCAGTAACTGAGCAGATTGTGAAATACTCAGACCGGCCCGTCTGGCACCAACAACCATGCCACGCTCAAAATTGCTTAAATCACCTTTCTTTCCCATTCTGACATTCAGTTTGGAGTTCAGGAGATTGTCTTGACCAGGACCACACCCCTAAATGCATTGAAGCAACTGCCATGTGATTGGTTGATTAGATAATTGCATTAATGAGAAATTGAACAGGTGTTCCTAATAATCCTTTAGGTGAGTGTATATCAATAAAACACAAATGCAAGAACTCTTTTCAACATCCAAAATCATACATGAGTCAGCTTGTGCACACAACTTGCTTACCATTAGCTTGCCGGTATCAAATTTCCATGCTGCGATTAATTGATTAAGGTTTCATGCGGTAAACGGTATTATCGCAGTATTCAATTCTATGAGAAATGCAGGTTGAAAATATAAACCAACTTCAGTGTTTTCCTCTTGATAACAACTTTATTTTAAATAATAAAGAGAACCTCAAACATTTAAATATAAATAAAACAACACACAGTAATGATGTATAAAGTGAGTTTATTCAAACAGAATAAAGTGCAAACTGCAAAAGAACAACTTTTGTTAACTGCTTTTAAATATACTTATGTCTGTACAACGCTAGTACTACAATTCATGTTATTATTATTATTATTGTTTGAATAACAAGCCAAGCCAGTGTGTTAACTATTATAGCAAGCTAAACATTTATAAACAGCAAATTCACTCGCACTTTGAGACAGTGTATGACTTTATTGCGTTCCATCAACGTATAATTAAAATAATTATTCTGCCACACTGTCAAATTTCATTACTCGGCTTACTTTTAACCTCAAAATATTTCCAAACCTCAGACTTCACCCTTTTAGAAGGGGGATAAATCGTCGGCAGCGTTCCTCCTTCCGCCATGCTTCCTCTCCGTGTGGTACTGTTTACATCAGAGTGCGCACGCGTCTTTTGCTCAGCAGCGCGCGCCACACACACGTAGGCATTCCACATGGGGAACGGGATCGTTTAGATCAGAGTGCGCATTCCTACGCAGCATACACGCAGTGTACTTTTATCCGGTTGATGAAAAATAAACAAATACACGTTCTAAAAAAATCTATATATTTTCGCGGTATTTGAAAGTGCCCGCGATAACAACATCGTGCTAATCCATTACCGCAATTAATCGCATTACCGAATATCGGCACATGTCTACTATCATATACATATCTATTGTAGAGCTGAAGATCTTTGCCCGAACCCGACGACCCGACGGGTTCGGGCTTAATTTCTATCATTTTACACGGGCTCGGGCTTGCGCGGTAAATGAGCGGTCATGTGATGCGTTCCGATTAGCGCGACAAAGATGCAAAAATGGATGCTGAGGGTTGCAACACATTCTCACTCCCGACTCGGTCAGCGCCCTTCGGCGTCACTTTTGAACGCGCAGGGTACTCCTTTGGCGTCGTTTTTCGACGTGAAGGGCACGCGAATTTCACCGTCATTATGAAAATGTATATTAGATATAATTTGCAATGATGATGTTTCGGGGTTTAATTTAAGTTTAATGGCCAGGATAATTGCATTTACATGACACTATTCAGACAGTTTGAGCAAGTAATGTTTATTGAATGTTTAAAACAGTTTATTTATCGTAATATAAAACACATAATACAAGCAGTCACAGTGTCGTTCAAAAATACAGATATTTCAAGGGTACCAACGCGAAACGATCGATTTGTATGAGGAACAGATGCGAAAGCGATCACCGTCCGCCGTAAATCTCAAATCCAGTGAAGAACGACGTTCAAAATTTGCCGCCAGAGGAAGTTACGTCAGCTTCGATGCCATTGGCTTTCCGTGTCTCGTGTCCGATCGCGTCATTTCGTTGGCTTTGAACGTGAAACGGTATTGGCTCCCGCAACCGACTGCATCTAGCTGTTCCGGTTTATCTTTTGAATGGGAGCCTCAGCCGATTTCATGTATTCACGGACACGCACGGCATCTCCATTGTAATGTTATCGTAAGGCTTTGGTGCAAAAAGGTATGCGAAACAAGTTGTTTGTTTTATTTTGTAATGCTTTTGGTCAGTTTGTGTAATAAATACCTGTGACTGTACTTTTATTCGCGTGTTGTGTTTTATATGGCTGAGAAGTGGTTAGGGTTAGGTTTAGGGTGAGGTTGGGGTTAGGTGCTATAAAATATTAAAACCATAAATAATTATGAAATGCTAAGAATTGCACGCATCTCGGTCTGGAGCATTTAGAAAACAGCAACGCAGTTCCCTGTTCGTCGAAAAACAACGCCAAAGGGGTACTCTGCGCGTTCAAATGTGACGCCGTGGGGCGCTGACCGAGCGTAAATATGTGACGAGTCGGGAGTGAGAACGGGTTGGCGGAGGAGGTGAAACGGAGGTTTGCCTCTGGCGATTACGTTTTGGTTGCACCAGCAACTAAAGCAAAGTCTGAGGTGTGGAAAAGTTTTGACCATGTGCATAATGAGAATAATGAGCCAGTGGGATATGTGAGATGTTAAGATGTTACAGAGGACTTATTTATTTCTTTGTTCCAACATCCAAGTGGCCTATAGCCTACGTTAGTCATTAATAAATTATGTTAAAACATGTATAAATGACTCATTCTTGACAAAAAGCTGTGCGCGTGCGCACATTTGAATAGCCTAATGTCGGGCTGTAAACGGGTTCGGGCTTTTAAAAAGCTGTCAATCAAAATGTACTTGTCGGGCACGGGCACTGTCGGGCCTAACTTTTAAGGCCCGATTACAGCTCTAATCTATTGCCTGTTAGACTGTTACTAGAAACCAATGTTTATAGTTTCAATTTTCTATTCACGACCATGTGGTGTAATGTTTGACTAAGAAAAAACTATTATACAAAAAGAATCAAAGTCACATGCTATCACATCAACATCACATAGTTCATTGCACAAATGCATTAATCAGTAACTGAAGTTCAGGCAAAAAAATCAGTGGAAATTAACATTATTGATATAAGCAACAATTAGCTGGTGAGGTTGAAAAAGGTTTTAACTAACTGGTAAGTGCAGTACAAGAACTCGGCTGGTCAATTTCTGAGGCAAATCCATATTTCTGATATAAACCATTTCTGATAAAGTTGTTTGGTGTTTAGTTTCATTAGTGAACAATGAGTGAGGAAAGAAAATATTTACTTTGAAAAATATTGGCTTTCAAGTCCTCAACATGTCCCAAGAAAAACAGCATTGAAACTCAAGAAAGTAAGGCTAACTTTTTGGAGGTTTTGTCTACACATTTGTTAGCAAAAAGGGAGCTATCGAGAGGAAGCGAGATGGGCCATACATAGAATAAAAGATAGAAAGCGCAGCCTGGCTAAATGGATGTACTGTAGTTGTTGGGCTCTATCAGCCACGCGAATTCAGAGCAGATCTCTTACACCCTGTGGCTCAGGCTCCACTGAAATACAATATCGGCCCTTGCTGATACAGACAATGGCAGCTTTAAACTGCCTTTCTATCACAGTCGTGTGCTTTTTGCATCACGGCGCAAGCATCGCTCAAGTGGGTCTGCACAGACAAAAAGCTCTCTTCTTTACTGCTGCCAGAGTTCAAAGTACCCTCAGATTTCACTGTGTGTGCCGCCCATATCCATACTATGTTCTGCGTATACCCTCGCCCATTGTAATCAGGATGACTTCAAATGACTGTTGTTCCCTCCACCCTGACAGGCAGGAAGCAGAAGGAAAGTGTGGTGGCCAAAGCACAGGAGTGGAACGCTGTAAACATCCGTGCCAGAGAGATCAGATTGTTGTTGAAGGCTTCAGTATGTGAAACAAAAGCTTGAGGAATGCTATCTGACATATCTCAAATGACTAAATAAAAAATACAGAGAGGGAAATAAAGCTTCTTTTATTTGCTTGTTATTATCTCCAATGTCGTTTGCAAACAAGAGATATTTGATAAGACACTTCAATAAATTCTGAAAATATATTACATTTATGCATTAATACAAATTTTAACTGCTGTAGTTGACTGGTAAAAACAGCAGGTCCTATTCATGAAAAAAACATTTATATAGGCCCATCTGATAGCATGAGTGAGTCATTGGTTGGGTTTTTGTATCCCACCCTGTAAAAGTGCATCGTCGGTACTTTTCAAGGGTCTGAAATCATGAGCCGGATACGTGTGAAAATCAACATGTCTCAACTAGCCATCGGGATTCCAGCAGCCTCAGGGCTGAAAGAAGTTTGGAGGTTGGCCAGTCATTATTGAGAGATGTCATTTTCTGCCATGCTGTAATGCAATTAGTTTTTGTTGGCAAGTGGGTAAAGGGCTTTATTCCCAGTAGTGCTATTGTTGTGGGTTTGTGTTGGTATCTTGGTAACAGATTTGCTGTTTTTTTGTGCTATATGCACGTAACTGCCTAGCAATTGAAAGACAATTCTCATAGTTTGCTTATAATATTTTTGGACCGTTTAGAGTCTGTCTTTGCTCTTTATTGTGCATTTATTGGGAAAAAGAAATCATTGCATTAATAACATGAATAAATGTGTGTTAATGTGTAAATGTTTTTTTTTCCAATTGATCTTTATAAAGTGTGAGATTTTGTCTGCACAAGAAGATAAAACGTAAGATGAGAAGGAATTACATTCTTTATGCTCACCTCATTCCAAACTGCAGGTATTTCTAAGACCAATTTCTAAGTATCTTCAGTCCAGCTATTGTGCTGTGTGATTGGAAGGAAAGATGGGAATGCACTAAACAAACACACACACACACATTTTCTATTAATGTCATCATTACTCACTCTTATGTCATATCCAACCCATATGCAGTTATTTTTTGTGGAATACAAGGGGAGAAATTTTGCTGCACCTTTCTTCCTAGTTCATGTCGACCCCCTCTGGTAAGTTTTAAAACAGAAAGAAGCTACATAAAAGTAGTCTAAAATATCCAACAATTATTTACTAAGACTCATGGAGAACAAAAATGTACTCCTGCTTGAGTCCGTTTACAGAAGTTGTGCCACTCGGTGGCCATGTTTGCAACACTTCTGGGCAGCTATTTACATCATAGCAAGTCCACAGTCCTATCTACTTGAATGGGGAAGACAAATATTTCTAAAATCGCCGGGCAGTTGCGCATCTTGTTTATATTACTATCTTTGGTAATACAGCAATTTTATACTTTAGCGAGCAAGTTAGCCGAAGACTACTGTGAATATCACAGTCCTGTTCCTTATTTTGTTTTAACGTACAAGGATGGCTACAGTATTGTCAAATATATTTGTTTTCTACAAAACAGAGTCCTAAGTATGTCAGTTTTGAAATGACCCGAGGTTGAGTAAATAGTGACAGATTTTTCATTGTATAGGTGAACTATACAACTTTTAAGTTGTGTGTCTGTGTCTTCAGTACCCTTTGTGGTTAGATGTTTCTTATACATAACATGACTCCAGTCACTGGTTTCAAATTCAGCTTGATTGGCTTGGAAACCAGCAAACAATAATGTCCCACCAGAGAGAACAAGAACTATAGGATCATTCTAATGCTGAACTCAGACGATGCTCATTTTCATGATCAGTTCATCACCCTGTTTCATGTTTTTGTTCATTGTAATTTTTAGCAAATAAAAAAATGCATCGTCCTGCTTATCACATGTTTGCCTAAATGATAACTTTGTTCGGGATTGTCATCTTTAGAAGCATTCTAATTTGAAGGAAAACTATTTGTCCATGACACATTTATGGTTTATATACAGTATGAACCCCTCTGGACTATTTGTTTTGGACAATTTCCACATGTTCTCCATTTCATTGAAGGGCTGTGCGCTTAGTACAGTATTCGTTGGCTTGCTTCACTTTACTAATGAAGAAGTGTGGGGTTACCTGCCAGGCCAGAACTTATATAACCAGTTACAGTATATTAAAGAAATTTTATGTATTGGCAAAACTGACATCTAGCTCACTGTCTCTCAGGCCTTGTTTACCTGTGTGGTCCCTCGTTGGCAGGAAGACTGATAATTCTGGACTCCTTAGTGTCCCAATGAATGCTTGGCTGAGGTTGAGGCCGGTTTGTGGGGTCAAGGATTGTAGAGGATAGAATTGAACTGTCCCTGCTTCTTGTTTCATCCCAGTGGAGTGAGATAAGAAACCAAGGCCATCTAGCTAAATCACAGTGAGCCTTGACATTAACGTTCATTGGCACAGATGTGATCCTCTGGAAACACACCCACACACACTTAACAGGTTGTCCGTGGATCCTTAAAATGTCTTAAAAAGTCTTAAATTCCATAATGTCAAGATAAGGCCTTAATTAGCATTAAAATGTCTTAAATCCGCATTTCCATGGTCTTAGAAATGCATTCGAACCGACACTGTAAAGAAGATTTTATTTTCGTTTTAAAATCATGTACATCTATTTGTCACGCAGAACAAAATAGGTGGAACCAACTAACAAATAACACGTTCACGGGGGGTTCGTTAGGTGAGTGGACTGGACATTACCACATGGAGAAAAGTTGGAGCTTTAGCCATGATGAAGTGCAAATTTGTTGCTATGAAATTGGTCTTAAATTTCATTCTGCACGTTATTAAAAAGGTCTTAAAAAGTCTTAAATCTAACTCTCAGAAACCTGAAGATACCCTGCTTAAAACACATTTAAATGCACACTGAAAATCACCTCCTCACATTTTTTGGAAAGATACCCAAGGACACTTATGCACACACTGACCTTCAGTCCTAATCCAGCACTGCGACTGTGGCAGGGTCGAGTTTCATATGCCCAGGCGCCACCGGCCTTCGACAACAGATGGATCAGATCGTCCAAGACATAAACAATTCAGCGAAATACTGATTTACTGCTCTCAAACACAATGTTGAAAATCTAGAGGGGGTGATAGAATTACCAGCCCTGCTCTTCTGACTCACAGGGGTTGTCTGATATATGTATGTACATTTATTGATTTGTTATTTATTCTTCATTTACTAATTTCCTAAATATCCCAAATATACATTCCAGTGGCCAGTGCTACATCACTAAATTAAATTTTCATCAGTTACTTTATTTCTTTTTTTTACTTTTTGACTTTTTTGCAATGTTGTTTGAGCAAAAGAAGAAAATGTTAAGGATCAGGAGCCAGATACAAACCTGCGTTGTCCATAGGAGCATTTTAACTTGCGTCACTGTACATTCCTTACTGACATACCTGTTTCGGGGATATAAAATACTACATTTGTAGCGAGGCATTTTTTTTAAATGGGTTGGTACATGACAGAGTTTTGGTTCTAGTCTTATGTCTGAATGTTTGTATTATGATCCCTTAGAGTTCAGAGACCGAGCAAATATGCACCCTGTCTTTCTCGCAACCTCCCGTTAGACATAATAGTGTCACTTGCCCTTAATATTGTGTGAAATTGGCAGTGCGTTTGTCAAATGGCCTCCTGGAATGTAACTCGGTGCTTCAAGTTCATAAATTCATCTCTCTTTGTTTGAAGTGGTCATCCTCCTGTTTGTTTTGGAGCGGACCACGGATGCTTGTTTACAGAGTCAGCACAAACCAAGTCTCAGCCTCAGAAGCCCACGGACCATTGGCTAAATGTCTGATGCACAAGGCACACTTTTCTGGAAACACCTCAGCACGTTCAAAGTTGTTGGTTGTGGTTCAGGGCGTTTCATTTGTTGGGACTGTGTGGGTCTGGTCTGGTTGGTCTTGTTTTGTGGTCGATGTCGGACAACAGAGGAATAAAGTTAATTATGCCATTACTACTTTTCCCTGGTTGTTCCTCTGTTGTCTGTTGTTGATCGCGGAATGGGACCGGGTTGGACCTGCACGGTTTCGGCGGGTGGGGCTTCCTGGGTCGCGGCTCGTGGGCTCTCCCTGTTCTTCGTGGACGTTGCTCGGTGGCTTTGGTCGGGGTCACTGATTGCAGCTATGACATGTCAGAGGAGATCTGGCCCTCCCGGCTGAGCCTGGTTTCTCCCGAGGTTTTTTTTCTCTCCATTATTCATCATTGGAGCTTGGGTTCCTCGCCACAGCAGAGCAGTGCAGTGTTGGCTTGCTCACCGGGAGACTGCATTTATTTATTTATTTATTCATTTATTTATTAGATATTATTTACTAAAGCACATTGTCAACAAAACACAGACATCAGTTTCAGGTTCATGTCCGGCATCTTTTAGCGCTGGGACGGCTCCATATATCAGTTTCAAACGATCTCCAAATCCAGCGTTATATCCACCGTTTATATAACATTCATCACCCAAGTGCAGTGAACAAACAAACACCTGAACTTCGCGAACGTATGCTCTCTCTCTCTCCTGCACACAAGTGAAAGTGATGTGTTCGCATGCTCCTCCTGCTCTCCTTGCTGCCGCGTGGGCGTGCCGCGTGCTTTTCCGGGAGAATTGTCCAATAAGGGACTAATAAAATTGTTACTGAGAATTGTCCAATAAGGGACTAAGAAAAATTGTTACGAAACAGTTTTATATGTTTGAAAAATACTTTCCGAAACCTGTACGATCGCTGGGGGAGCGTATCGAGCACAGAAATACTATGTAATACGCCCAACTCGTTTTTTGACAAGTTGACCATGTTATGCATGAGAAGACAGCACGTTTAACATTGTAAAGAAGTCAGAATGCATGAAACGTCGTTACAGCACCCCTTTAACGGTCCGCCTGGAAACAACACGAAGCCGTCTGATCTAAGAAGTAAGCTGTGGTGTTTACATCGGTTGCAATAAGAATTCATCACGATGGACTAAACGCTTAATTCTTAAAAGTATGCGAGGTTCATGGCATAAACTTACAAATCATTGTTGTTGCTGTTAACTTTTTACATGTTCGTGAATGTACACCGGTCTGTTACCAGTGTACATTCACTGTTTAGAGGCATTTCCACGCCTCTAAACATGACGCAGCACAAAACGAAACGTGATTGGTTGCTTTACCTGTCAGTCATATGGCCTCTTGGGCGGGCCTTGGCCAAAGACAGCGGCGAGAGCTTCCAGACCTTCAGTATGAAAGTCTGACCACGCGAGACTAGCACGAATGTGACAGGTCAGTCTACGATTACGGCTAGTTACTGATTAGTCTCCAAATGCTCCAAATCCTCCTCCTCACCTTTTAGGCTTAACCCTGTCAGATGGGGTTGAATATGTTGTGTCTTGTCATCAAGCAAGCACATGTTAGGGTCATGGTCACTCTTACAGGAGTGTGTGGTCACTTGCAGAAGCACTACGTTACAATTAAATGTCAAACAGTTACCTGACAGGGCAAACAATTATGAGGATATCTGGAGTTCTGCTTTAGCAACAGGGTGTATTTCAAGGAAACAGGACAGGAACTGAGATTGAAAACAGGAAATTAAGAGAAGCTGTTTAGAAGAACAAGTAAAGAGATCCTTATAGACTAAATTTATACATTAGACAATTGTAAACGATTACAGTTATGCTTCTTTTAATGTTAAAAAGAGCTTATGTACTATTAAAACTCAAAACTTTTTTTCCCAGTCTAGGGAAGATCATTTTGTATACTTGCATACTTGAGTTTGCTTCTATTAAATACACCAAAAAATATTCCCAAACATTCTGAGGATAAATTGTAAAATGTCTGCCAAACCTTGTGTATTTGTGGCATCTTTCAGAAGGATTACAACATTGGGAAAAAATGGTTATAACAAATGAGTGATATCTCTCATAATTTTCTTTTTGTGGCTAATTTGGCTTGCGTTCACTCTGTTTCGTTTATACCCGTGACAATGTGCTTTAAACAAAATTGGGAATGAAAATTGTTTTTGACCTCATAGTAAACCCACAGCCTGTGTTAGCTCATTTGACATTATAACAGGGTGTTTAGATAGAAGTCTGGTTAATTCTTAGATTTTTTTTCTGAAAAAAATCTTGTAAAACAATTTTTTGTATACTGTTTTGGCCCCAAAAAACTTGACTTTTAACGTATAGACCCCAGGAGAAAAAGTATGATAAACTGTTTAAAGCAATAACGCATACAAATAAATTTCACATAAACACACACACAGACGGCAGCTGTAAAGTGTCAGTGCTGCCCTCTTATTCACACTGAACTAACATCCTTGTATGAAACCCTTCAAGTACAACCTCCCTCCTTTTCACACACACACACATTTTACTGCACAAATCAGAATGAATGACTTCCTGTCTCTGTTTCTTAGTGCCAGTGTGTTGTACAGTGTTACAGTAGACAGTGCAGTCTGTTATCCCCTCAATAACAGAGAGAAATGCACAGCTGCTTTTTGCGCTGTGATGGTCATGGCTCTGATCCGGACTGTACCACAGCGCTGTATGATTAAGTGGAACTGAACACCCTGCAGTGACTGTGCATACTGCTTTCACTGCTCCATCACTATCACTATAAGAATAACAGTGATTCCTTTCTCTTTAGTGGTCCTTTAAAGTTGAACTCTTAAATAATTATGCTAATTATCTTTTGGTTATTTTTCTGTATTTCCCAGCTTTTGTTTAGTGGTGTGCATTTGTGCTCTTTTTTCCCCACTTATTATACCTGCTTTTTTTTAAATAGAATTGCAATAAAATAAAATAACTACTAAAATAAACTAAAATATATTGTATTGTACATTGCATTACATACTGCTACATACAGTATGCTTAAATCAATTACTGAACTTAAATGGGTTCAGTAAGATTTAATAAATAGAGATTTGCCTGTCACTGTGTGTGACTAGCAAAACATATTCTCAATATGCAATTTCTTTCACTCAATTATTTAATGCTCTCTTGAAGCCTATTGCGAAAGTTTATATAGATAAATAGGTGTTTAGAGCGTTTCATCTATATTTTCTGCTGAGTCTAGTACTGAACACCCTGAAAAAGGTGTCTGCAAAAAAAGGTGCTTATGTGTGTTGTGTGAAACAGCCCCCAGTGGTAATTGAGAGCCATTTGTTATGACACATGCTTTCCCAGTAATATAGGTTGGGATGACGTATGACGATCCAGTGGGATGTTTTTTGGCAGAGCAGTAAGATCTGACTCATTAAGGAGTACCTTATCCAGTTTTGATAAAGAGCCGTGTCTATGGCCATCCTCGCAGCCCTGTACATAAAGGCAGACTCTTCCCGGCTGCGAGAGTTGGGAAATAATAGCTAAGAGCTGAGAGCCCCCCCTCCAGTCAGACAAAAGCAGCCCACAAACAGTGGTCTTACAAGCTTGCAATCGGCTCCCTTCATCACTGCCATCTCTACAAAGGCCTGGCTAGAAGTTGATAGTCTGATACCCCTGTGACGGGAGGCAGAGAATGGCTGTTTTGACACGGGCTTGATGGGCGGTAATCCTTTAGTTCCAGGTTAACTCTCTCCTTCATCGCAATGAATGAAACAGCAGTGCTCTCATCAGTCTGCAGTGACCGAAGGATCAAAGTGCCAGAACCCTTCCCTCTGCCCGCAAGCCTGTTTGTATGTGTGTTTGTGGATCTTGGGTCTTGGAAAGAGGAAAAACAAAGTTTTCATTCTATGGCTGTAGATGTGATAAGAGCAGCAAATAGTTAGGGACAAGAATGTGTGTTCTGTAGAGGAACTCTGCAGCCTGATAAGAGAAGAATTGCTCTATGGCACATTTACACTAGATTAGATGCCGTACTCCGAATGGGAATAAATACCAGTGGTACCAATACCAATAAGCAGTGGTTCTCAGCAGCTTTTGTGTCTGAATTCAGATTTGAAAGTACTGGCAGTCTTAATTATATTTTCTGTTACCTGTGACTCTTTTAGAGGACAACTTGCCAACATTGGCATCAGTTTTCACCAATTGACAGAGAAAAGGTGTGTCAAAACACTTCCGATATTGATTGATTGAGTGTCTTCAAGCAACAACAAAAGATATGGCACATGTTTCCTTCTCTCTTTTAAAACTTGATAAGCTTGAATTCTGTGTGTAGGTGTTGCATTTCACATGTCAAAACTGTCAGTGTCACAAAAAAGCCCTCTACCTTTTGACAAACAAGTGTAATTTTGTCTTAGCTACATGACAACAAACACTGAACAGCCTGTGTCTCTTATCCCTCTTTGAGAGTGTGATTCTACAGCGTAGCCGAAAATAAACAAAGTCAAGCCAGTTTAATCTCACTCACAGGGCATCTTTGTCCAATCAATTTAGCGAAAGTTAAACATCAAACGCCTGCTCTTGGCCGCTGCTCAGCGTGAGGCAGAGCGGATGATTGTTTTATCTGGTGGAATTCTTAGATAGAGACTGGTGCCCCAGCAAACCCAAACATGAGATTTTGATGAGGTGAAGAGAAGAGCGGCAACATCGCCACCTCCAGCTAGAGAAAATTCTATAAAGAATTGGTTTTACACACAAAACCTCAACTTCAGTGCCGAGGAATGTTACTCCTAATTCAATTGAATTGCATTTAATTTATTTGTATAGTGCTTTGTCCAATGCACATTGATTTACAGCAGCTTTACTGTTAACATTATTAATGGCCCTGTCAACGCTGTTAATTTTGTGTCCTAGTATGTAAATTGTGTGGTCTGCCATAAAAATGTTCATTTTAACCATGACTCATCGGGCTTATATTAACATATGCATATTGTGTATTCAACCTAATTAGATCATACAGTATTTGTCTTTGGATCAGCAGATAATATCTAGGAGACTTGCCCCCAATTTCGTAGACAAAAACATACAATCTGATGTCTGTCGACTTGCCCACGTGTTCAGGTAAGTCTGCTCAGAGGCCGGATGAGGTAGATATATCAGTTATGATAATCAGGGTCCAGGCCACAGCACTATGTGCTCAGACACAGGCAGATAGATAATACAGTGCACTAAGGGGGCCTCAGGGGTCACAGATCAGCATATAGTAGTGATAACAGCACTCAACAGATATATCGCTTAATCTTTTCCTCATTTATTCTTCTTCAGCCATCCAGAAAGAATAACATGAAGACAAAACATGCATCACACAAGCAACACACATCCACATAAGGCTACACATAACTCTCACAGAGTTCTACATTGTTTCAAACAAAGTGCTGTGAAAACGAGGCAAAATGAAGATCATGTCCAGACACATGGCATTGATTTGATCATATTTACAAGAAAATCTCCTGACAGCACAAATCTTTGCTGTGCAAAGCAAAACAGTGTTTTGCTCCCACATATCAGATTATATGTGCAAACATTGCGGTCCTGTCTCTAGACACTCATTTAAAATCAAATACACCACTGTGCAGTGAAAATGGTACAACAGTAATTTATTTTTTAATTTCAAGCAGATTCTTAGATAAAGTTGGTCCGTTCTTTTATTAACTAAATTAATTATTTAATAATTTAATAGTTCCAAATAATTCCAGTTGCTCCTATTTGTTATATGAATAACATAAAAACGAATCGAAAAGATTTTGTCAAAAAGCAGAAATAAAACAATAATTGAAAATTAATCTGCATATTGTAGACTAATAGTAAAATTTCCTGTTTATAGTAATAGCCACCTGTATATTATGCTCATTGTACATGCCCATCTGTAAACTACTTCCATAATACTGTTTTTTTCCTGCATTTATGCAACCACTGTATATCCTGCACTTGCTGCTATTGCACTTTTGGTTAGACAAAACAACATTTTGTTTCCCTGTACTTGTACATGTGTAATGACAATAAAGTTGAATCTAATCTAATATTGGTTATTGGACATGTGATTATATAAAAATAATCATAATAATGACTGCAGTATGGTGCAGCGTGCGATCAGAGTGCGATCACCGCCTCCACCCCAGCACCACCTGTCTTGATCCGTTTACAGGATATTGGACCTACCATTGCAGCAACATATTTTTGCTTGCTCACTCCAGGGCAGATCTCGTATTTGTAGTTCACTTTATTTCAATAAATACACTCCTTGCACTATTTATAATACTAAATGACCTAAATTAGTGGAGTATGCAAATTGAAATGCATATAAATAGTTAAGGAGAGGTGATTTATTAGTTCCTTTATGGTGTAAAGTTTCACAGACAGACCGGCACATATCCACACTGAAATCTTCTTATGCTTATGTGTTAAATTAAACAGATGTGCAAACGGTTTCCCATCATCAGCATTAAAGCTAGCTTCAGTGAAGGGGTTTGTACAGGGAGGTGCAGCTGTCTTCTGTCATGATCTGTAGTTTCTCTGTAACTCAACCAGGCCAGACGTGCTCCCACATCACTCTCTCAGACAGCGGTTTGTGAAACAGGCTGTAAAATCAGGCCCAGGCACAGACTCTCTGGACTTCACTCTGGCCATGTCCTTTTCTTATCTCCCACAGCGCGAACATTTCAATTGATATTTTTTTCTGTGATCTGGCTTTGCTCAATTTAACAACTCTGTTCTGTTTGCAATTCAGTTGCAGTTTCAGTGGTGAGACTAAAGGCCATTGCACATTGAGTCCGAAATTTGCATCCGAAATTTCCGCACGTTAAGAAATAAATACGACCTCACGTTGTGTCAATCAACTTTACGCACTGCCTCCGATATTTGCGTCCAATTCAGACCGGGTTCGATTTTCTGCGTTTTTCGCATTCGTAGCAAGCATTTTGAGGCCATTGCACATTTTGTCAAAATTTTGGACAATTCAGAGACATCGTACAAACCAGCTCCAAATACGAAAAAACTCATATGAAAATTTTAGACTGTATGTGCAAAGACCTGTAATATCTTCACACATACAGTCAGAAATTTTCGTATGCGTTTTTTTTTATTTGGCGCTGGTTTGTACGGTGTCTCTGAATTGTCCAAAATTTCGGCAAAATGTGCAATGGCCTTAAGTATGTTTGCAGAATAAAAAACGGAAACGTTTTTCCTTTGCATTTTTTGAAAAGTTTCACGTACACGTATCAAACCATCTGCATTTACAATAAGGAATAAAAACTATGTATTATGCATGCCAGGCCAGTGGATGGCGCTGTTGCGCTATAAAGAAACCCTACGTGCTTGCGCACATCCGCATACACTGTTTTATTCTAAAAGTGCTTTTAATACACTTTTTCGGTGTGTATGTGTGTTTATTATGGAGGACTAAACCTGCAAAAATTATAAATAAATAAATGTATAAATATGTAACCTGTAAATATGTAAACGAATAAATGTAATAATATGAAAATAAATAAAGGAATGAATGGTTTGATAAAAGAAAATAATTCGTTTTAGCTATTATTGATCTTAGCTTTAACTTTTCTTTTCATTTTTTAAATTGATTTATTATTTTTTGTGTCCATTTTTTAATTATTTTTAATTATTTTTATTTTTTTATTTTTAGATTATTTTATTTATCATTTCCTTTTATTTTTACATTTATTTATTTATACGTTTATTTATTTTTATATTTATTTATTATCGCATGTATTTATTTCCACTTTTATTTATTTATTCTTCAATTTATTCTTACTTTTCTGTGTCTTGTATGATAATTAGATGGGTTGGTCTTGCCTACTATTGGTTCAGCGTAGATTGAAGCGTTTGATCGATTACTCTTGACTTGTTTTGGACTAACGTCACGTCGCTCACTGATCGTTTGCTTCGTGTATAACGTTAACTATGGCGGGCGCACAATTAGCTAGAGAGTTACAGCATTTAGCCAATGAAGTCGATAACCATGCATCAAATGACTATGTGTCATTCAGATTAGATGCACTTATTGATGATTTATTACAGATTGACGGCGAGATAAATGACAAAGTTCTCCCTCGGTTGTTAGCCTCTTTGCAGCACATTCAAAGTCTGTGCGAGTCAGAGGGTGCTATGGTGGCGTTACAGTTCAACTGGTGAAAATCATAAAGCACAAAATGTAATAAGGTTTAACTACACAGATGAGCTTGTAAACCGAAGTCGCAAGCTAACGCTTTGTCAAAGTGATAGTTATAAGCAGCCTTTCGGTTAGAAAAAGCGTAAAGATTTAATGTAACATGATGTAACATAATGTAAATGAATTGAGACATAGTGAACTTAAGTCACAAGTTAACACGGTAGTAATGAGCATCGTTCTTTCACTACAGGGGCCATCAAATGGAAACCATTCCTTCTAAAAAGACGTGGTTACTAAACGGTACTCGTAAACTACATTCCATAAGAGATAAATAACACAGAGGTCACAAGTTAAGACGGGCATATTCCCTTGATTCATCCAGCTGCATATTGTTGTGTGACATCTTGATATTATTGCAAAGATCCGCAGCAGCTAGCATTGCGAAATAGCTTAGTGTGATTGTTACCGTAGTGACACGCTGCCTCGCTTTATTGTATGGGTACGAATCCCGTGTCAAATCGCTTTATTTATTTTTTCACCTCGCTTCAGCCGTTACGGGCGATCATACCAATAATTTGCAATCTTAACAAGAATGTCAAAATCATGTAACAAGAAAGTCTGTGTTTATTAGACATCTTAATATCAAGTCGTCTTGTGCTTTCAGAATCGACGAATCTGCTGAGGTCGTTCATGCACCTCTTTGGCAGAGGACCTGTAACCGGAACTTGGTCACCACCTTAGCACCCCCTGACTCGCACAGATTTTGAAGAACTTTGTCATTTATCTCTCCGTCAATCTGTAATAAATCCTCAATAAATGCATCTAATCTGAATGACACATAGTCATTTGATGCATGGTTATCGACTTCATTGGCTAAATGCTGTAACTCTCTAGCTAATTGTGCGCCCGCCATAGTTACTTAACGTTATACACGAAGCAAACGATCAGTGAGTGACGTGACGTTAGTCCAAAACAAGTCAAGAGTAATCGATCAAACGCTTCAATCTACGCTGAACCAATAGTAGGCAAGACCAACCCATCTAATTATCATACAAGACACAGAAAAGTAAGAATAAATTCAAGAATAAATAAATAAAAGTGGAAATAAATACATGCGATAATAAATAAATATAAAAATAAATAAACGTATAAATAAATAAATGTAAAAATAAAAGGAAATGATAAATAAAATAATCTAAAAATAAAATAAAAAAATAATTAAAAATAATTAAAAAATGGACACAAAAAAAAAAAAAATCAATTTAAAAAATGAAAAGAAAAGTTAAAGCTAAGATCAATAATAGCTAAAACGAATTATTTTCTTTTATCAAACCATTCATTCCTTTATTTATTTTCATATTATTACATTTATTCGTTTACATATTTATTTATTTATACATTTATTTATTTATAATTTTGCAGGTTTAGTCCTCCATAGTTTATAGTAGTGTGCATTTAAATACTATGCCTCCGCTGATTTTAGTGGTGCAGTAAATCTACTTTTTGCTGGAGAAATGATAATAAGTATGTCACGCGGCATGGAGGCTGCCATTATTGTTTGGGGAATACTCGCGCATGCCTACAGACTGAACGCGTGATACGCATGTGTATGATGTCATCATTTTTGGAAAACGCCGCCTTCAGATTTTACACGGAAACATTCAGACCCGTTTGCAAAAGTTTGCATTTTTAAGCCCCCAAAATGCCATTTTCGTGTAAATAACTGCCAAAACAGATAAAAAGTTTTCAGTTTTTAGCTGAAAACGGTCTCATGTAAAAGGCCTCGAGGGATGCCATGATATAATTTCTAGTGAAATGGTGTTGCAATTACAATCAGTTGAAAGCCAATAACTGTCAGAATGGACTGCATTCTGCCTACAAACAAATATAGCAGAACGCAATCTTTGTTTATAAGGCTTACTCCGAATTATGAAAACCTAAAAACATTGTAGAGAAATTGTTTATTTTAGATGGGAGAGCTCTTGTAATTTCTTATCCAGCAGATTTAAGGGTCCGGTTTAGATCCCAGATAAAATTTTCTGACCCAGACCCACAAAGAAGCGCTAGCTTCAGCTCCAGCACCCTTTGGTGGTAAAGGGGTATGTATGTGTTTAGTGGAATGCATTTTCCATCCTTTATAAGCTATTTATAATAGAGAATCGTTTAAGAAATTCTTTGTAAACCATGTTGTATCGGATGCATTGTCCTTGTTGCTTTACAGATGCATTACGTAATAACAGATGGAGTTTCACAGAACCAGTGTGATCTGTGGGACTAATCAACGCTCATAAACTACAAATGTTGCCAATGTGTGATGAAGAGCATGTGAGCTCATTTTTAGAGTGGGGGTTTAGCTCATGGCTGGCCAAGGTAATTTGCTTCTCACCTTTAAACAGTTTTGGCTCAACGCATCTGTGTTTGTGCCTTTTTTTAAATGACTCACTTTTTTGGAATTGGTTCTGTCTGATTCTAAAATTCCAAAACTTTTACAACCAGGGGAGTTTGTGTTGTGTGCACCTTTTTCCATTAGTCTGTCTGCGTCCTTTTTTCAGACAGATTACTTTCTTTACCTGTTTTTAATTAAAATGTATTTTTTGTTTGTTTATTGTATTCCATATGATGTTCTTGTTATTGAGGACTGTGCCCGTCAAACTCGAAATGACAAAGAATATCATGAAAAACTATGATTGTAAAAAACAAATGCAACTCAAAATAAGAAACTAAACAATATTTACAAAATTATAACCTGTTATCCATTGCCTCAGGCAAATTAGCTTTTCTTCTTGTTTAGGTTTTAGGTGGTTGGCTTCTGGTTTATTACTACTAAACTTGACATATTCACCTAAGTAAATTTTGTTGTTAGCATGTCATTAGTCAATAAACTTTATCGGTTAAGACAAGGCAAAGATGGTACTGTAGTATGTTCCAAATGTATGCACACTTAACCCATGCATACTTTATAGAATGAAAAAGAAAACCTTCATATCCTTTCTTGCTCTCCTTGGTATGTTTGCACTCAAATTCAAGCAAATCTGTGCAGGTAGGATTTGTTTGTGAAGGTCTGCTCAGAATGAGCCAAGGGGGAGGCTTAGGTTGCCACTAAATGCTAATTAAAATTTTCCTCCGAGCACAGACATTGAAAAGTCAAGTAAGGGAAAAAATGAAAAAATCAAGGGTCCATGTTAGCCAAACTCTTCGTGATAAGCAATCTGTAATTTCTTCCATTCTCTTCTCTCCAAAGTCCCTGTTGTTATGATTATTGCCATACTTTTATTGCTCTCATTGCTAAACAACTCATCCAACATCCTTCCACATAGACTCAGATCTGTTGGAGATGCACATTACGCAGCTCTGAGCCTTGGTCAACTCACTTGAGATGTAGCTCAACTGCCTGCCATTCAGAAAAACACATAAATACGTCACAATTCCATCTACAAGCACATCTGCTTCTTCTCAAAGAGACATTTTGAGTTTATGGCTGTCTTTTATCTGAATCAGTTTTATTGGACTAGGTAAGGCCTGATCTACAATCCTGCCTCATAGAGTACAGAGCATCAGTTGACTTTTGATCAGGCCACTGCATCAGGTCTCACAATATCCTTAAGGTGCCATAGTCCCACTTTAACAAAATTATCCCGAGTCCCCTGCCTTCTGTTCCGTTCCTATGTACTGGCTGTTAAAGAAAATTCCTTGTGTGGCAATAAAGCTCTTCTGATTCTGATTCTTAAAGACAAGACACTGTGTCTTCAAGGCCTCTTGCGAAACACACCAAATAAGGTGTTTCTTTGCAACCAGTTTTATGTTATTACTGTTTGATTTTGAAAACCTGCTTTCCTCATCCCTAAAGTATCAAAATGATGTTTCCCTGGGTTGGACATGACTTTCTTGGACTAAATGTTTCTTTTAAAAGTAAGAGTAAAACAAAATAACATCCAATGTATCAGTCACAATGGTAACAATGTTTTCACATGCAAGCCTGTGAACTATTTCCAGTCCTATAATTGAGTGACTACATTAAAGCAAGCGAGACTTTGTTGTTTGACTGAATCTATGGTAATGATATTAACCAAATGTTATTTAGTTTGCATTACATAATTGCTTAAAACAGTAATTTGATAAGTAAGTAATTTAACATTGCTATGAGAATGTGTTCACATGTGTTACTGTATAGTACTTACATGAGAAACAAACATAAAAAATACTATTTCCATTCATTGTTCTCCTAGACATTAGTTGGATTACATGGAGATCAAATTAAGACATTTGCTGCCTCCTGCAAAAAAAACTTGTTTTTCCATTTTTCCCATATTACATGTCTCTGAAAGACTCCGAGCAACAGGGATTTCAATACTCAAACAAATCAGTGAAAACCAAATTTTATAAACTACGTAGTAATAGTGAATAGGTCTATACTCCTACTGTGTCAACTGTTGTCTCATTTGTTTCTGTTGGTATATTTCCCTTTTTCTGAGACAAAGCATTCCGAGTTATGAAGGACCAACCAGAAAAAACTATTCTCTACCGGGGAACCCTATGTTAATGTTTATTTCTCAGAATAAGGAATGACTTGATATGTTGGTCAGTGAAGAAGAGGATCAGTAATAAAGTCCTAAAAGTGATGAGGCAGTGCTTGTTTGTCAGGTCAGTGTTGAGAGGTAGTTCATCAAACCATGTGTGGAATGGAGTTTGGTTTCAATCTCACTGCAGGCTCTAAATCAGCAGGTTATATTTGGCCCACTGGGCCCTGTCAGAGGCTGCAGCTCAACATATAGATCAACAAAACACCAAATCTGGAACGGATTAATAAACAATTTGAGTAAAATAAATTCATTGCTAGCTTTCTATTTTCACCAGTATAGATCTCTCTCTTTCACATTTGTCCCTTTTTCCCTTCCTATCGCCATCTTTTCCGAACAAAAGAGCCAGTGTGTGAAAGTTCAAATACCAGTGAGGTCACATATTATTGTGGCCTTCCAAAGAAAAACACTGCATTTCTCGGTCACTGTGGGATTATCTGCAGGGTGGAGACATAAATAGCAAATACTTTGATAAGGACTAACAGGCATCCACAGTGTTGCTGTAGTCATGTTTTTGGCACAAACATTACTGGAAGAACTGCAGAATGCAGGAGAGAGGGCATTAAACAGGGGAGAGGAGAAGGAAGAATCTGAGTGGAAGTGGAATGAGATGTTACATGTTTAAGCACAGAGGTTCTCTACTTTGGGAACACAAGAGATGCAAATGAGGTTGCAGGGGATTTTTGAGGTTGTGTGGGGTCACAAGAATTCTCCATTCCAGAAAGGCCACGTGTGCAAAAACACGACCTTATGGTTTTTGAACCCGTTTGTGTGAATTCCATGTAAATTCTAATGTGAAACCCAGGGGGACAAAATATCACAGCATATGATCATATGGGTTTTAAATTAAACTAGATTTAAACAAAATGTTCCAATACTAGTTCTAAGGGATATTCTTGTGTTTACTTTCACTCTCTTGCTTTTTCTCCTTTGACCTCATTCTGTGTTTTTTCCAGGTGGCGCTACAGCTGCGGCCCATCCAGTCTTTGCGTGTGCATCAGAAACCGTTGGTTTTTGTCTTGAACTCCCCTCAGCCGATAATCTGGAAACTTCATACAGAGAATCTAGCCCCAGGAGTCAAACGCATTTTCCACGTAAGTCTGACTCACAAACCATCTCTCTATCCCAGTCTTATGTGCCTCTACACCTTGCGAGCCACCCTCATCCTTATTTTTGTAGTAATGAATATTTCAATTTGCATTCGGAATCAACAAGCATCTTCAAACACACAATTCATTCACACTCTCCTTGGCACCACACTCTCACTCACTCAAAGATGTATTCAGGTGTGTGTACCTAGAGGAAACACAAACATACACATGTTTACACACAAACCTGCCATGTGCCAATTTCAACCTTCCTTCAGACAGATGCATGTGTAATTGCATCTGGCAAAGGCTCATAGGTTTATATTGATTGCTGTAGTCTGTGGATTGTGACCAGGCTCCCTGATGGAGGTTTGGTGGTGAGACGGTTCTATGAAAATGCCAGTAATTAGCAGAGTGCTGAGTTTTATTCTGTAGTCTTGGTTTTGTACTCGTGGCTTTCAAAACCCTTCCCTGGGCCACCGCTAAAACATTACTAGATTTCTTTTTGAGATGTGGAACACTCATTTTGGTTAACACTTGACAATAAGGTGTCATGGTTTTGCTTCTTTTAGTCTTGGATTTCCTGGTCCTGAGGCAGAGCCATGACAAAGTCTTTGGTTATGTGTGGAGAGAAACATATTATTGTCCTTTTGACAATAATATGCGGTCTCTCCAGTGTCTTGTCATTGGCCCCGCCCCTCTCGTTTCATGTATTGCTTTCCTGCCGTGTTTGATTACCCTCACCTGCCCTGTGTTGTTATCCTTCGTTTGTCTTCCCTATTTAATGCCCTCATGTTTCTTTGTCCTGTGCTCGTGGATTGTGTATATGTACCTGTACCTGTGCATGTTTAGGTGCTTGTTTGCCTGTTCCCTGTTTATGACGTTGTGTCATCTCATGCTTGTGGATTTGTTCCAGTCTAGTCAGTCTTTGTAAGTGTTTAATGTAGTTCTAGTTTATGTCTAGTATGTTCTAGTTTAGTCCATGTTCTGTCGTGTTTAAGTTATATTATCCTGTTAGTTTTATGCCCCATTGTGGGTCTTTGTTTTATACATATATATATATATATGTTTCATTTTTTCCCCATCGAGGGAGTTTTGTTTTGTTATTTGTTTGTAAAATAAAATACCACTGTTAACCCCTTACCTGCCGTTGCCTGCATTTGGGTTCTGTCCTCCATCCGTGACAATAAGGCTTGTTAACATTTAGTTTATGCATTATTTTAAAGCTCCCATATTATGTTCATCTTCAAGTTTATATACTGGTATTATTTTGATCTGCTGGAATACAATATCATGATTTAAAGGGAAAAAAAACATATTTCTGTATTCTGCTCAGTCTACTCCGATTGGTCAACTGCTTAGAGCAGTTTTATTTAGCCTAATTGTATTTAAATTACATGAAATGCTTTGTTCCAATTTTCAAATGCAACCGAGAAAACTCTGTAAAATGTTAAGTTGTTTAGTCTGACAAAATAAATGGAAAAACACACCAAGGACAGAGTTCAGGGATTTATTCACACATGACAGCTTGACCTTAAAACATGTGGATAAGATTTTTTTATTTAGTTATTCAATATTTTAATATGTTTTTATTATGTAATTATTTTGAGTTATGTATTATGTAAATATATGAATTGACATTGTTACTATAATTTCCGTGGTATTCATTTTCATTTTTGGGCATCATGCTGAACTTCATTTTATGTCTGCTCGTTTATATTTTTCTGGTTTTTCTTGAGATATTCATTGGCTTTTTGTTATGTTAATTTCCACATAACATCAGGGTTCGTACGGGTGCTTTAAATCCTGTAAAATGATTGAATTTGAATATAGTCATTTTAAGGTTAGAAAAGTGATTGGATTTGGGATCAAGTGCTTAAAACTGCCTAAAACTTTAATTTCGTTGCTTTCATAATAATTCGCAATTTTACGGAGAATTTTTCTTTTGAAATAAAATATTCATTTTGCACATAACGAAAATACGAAAAAAATCGGCGCGTGGCTATAATGTTATCTGCCAGTCTTTTGGATGTGCGCCCTCTGGTGGAGCAGAGTAGGAGATGAAAATATGCCGGGCGTTTGCCGTTTCAATGCTCGTTGGCTGGAGGACGAAAATTACAAATTATGGCTAAAACGTGGACCAAATCCTCGAGTGGCCACCTGCAAAGTATGCAAAAAGGACGTGCAGCTCTTCACCATGGGGCCAGCTGCGCTTTCAAGTAGGGCTGTCACGATAAACCGACGATAAATGTCACGTGATTTATGCACAGCTTTTGAGTGAAGTACGGGAAAATGCTGCTGCATCCGAAAGCCAGAGGGCGCTCTCGTGCGGAAACTCCAAATACGCACTGCAGAAGAAGACCATGACACCTTCTAGAATCTATGCCTATGGACATCTTTTTATCACTGTTACTCAAGCCTCATCAGGTATTTTTATGATAATAAAGTATATAATGATCATGTTTGACGGGTGTTGCTTTTTCAAATGCACATTATAAGCGACTCAAACTCGCACTGCTTTTAGATCAGCAGCATTTCCTACTGATCCCAGAGCCGTGCTTCACGGACAAGCTACGCATTAAAAAATATTGACACATTGCATATCGCAGCCAGCTCGATTGCAATAGGATTTAGTGGTACCGCAATAAAATATCGTGCAGCCCTACTTTCAAGCCACATGAAAGGTAAGTTTTTCGATTATTTCGAAATTTTCGATTAGGCCAATCTTACTTAAAAACTACGTCAAGTTGTGTGTGTGTGCTCACCGACTGAATTCTGCAGTGTCGCGAATTCTTTCTTTCATCAAACAACAAAGTGCTAATACGATGTTAACGATATCAGGGATTAGATTTTTTTCGTATAAATAAAGATTTTTTATTAATTTTTTTAGCTCGCTGGGATCACCCGCGTAAAGTGCAAAATGTTTTTGTGACGGGGTGGGGGGTTGGGTGCTGTGTGGTATAAATGGCGTAGATGCGCCATCTAGTGGCTGTATATTGAAACAGAGAAATACATTCCTGTTTTAGTTTTTTAACACTACACAAAAGTTTGAACAAAATACAATCAAGGGAACTTTTATAACGTAATGTTAAACATATATCTTTAAGATTGAAATACATATGATAACCAGTTCATTTTTTTTCTTCTGAAATGTCACAAATTTACAGGTGGGGCATTTTCCATACTGTTAAAACAGTACCTTAGTCTTATCCTAAAGTAATATTGACAAACTAAATATATCATTTGAAAGCTTACAACCTACTGTTCCCACATTTGGTGACTAATTTTCAAAACAAATTACATAGGAACAGTATTATATTAATTGCATTTTAATGAGCAAAAATTGTTTTAAATTTAAAGAAAAACTTGATCGATTCTCTATTTGTGATGCGGCGGCAACCTATAATTCGCACCCATGTTCTTTACATGTTTCTTTTGTGTTATTTTATGTGGTCAAAACATATCAATTACAAATAAGTGCCCACAGTACTGTATAGGATGTCTGCTTTGTGAGTTAAATGACAATTTGCTCAAGTCTTTTATGGAATAAATTTAGTATAGTTAGTATATAGTATAATTACATATAATTGGCATACAGTATAACTATGGATTATCTACAAAGGTACATACAGTAAATGTATGTCAGCATGTAATTAACGCAGTTGTAAGTGACTGGGAAAGTATAAAAACACACATTAAAAGTGCTTTTAAAGTGCTGGATTTTGATGTTGGAAAAGGTGTAAGAACCCTGTAACATGTATCATTTGTGGTTATTGAATTATGTCTATGCGAAATATGGGACAAATTGCATCCCTGGCCTGCACTGAAATGTGATCCATGGTAATGGTTGCGTTAAAAATTCCCAGAATCATTATTAACAGCCATAAAAAGATGAATGCAGAACTAAAAAACATATACTGTACAACCACTGGATCAAAAGAATATGAGAGAGGCACTTGTAAAAATGAACATTAACCAGGCACAATATATTTGTGTATTTATTTTTTCTATTTCTTTCGGGATCGATAGGGAAAGTCTCAAAGATTGACCATGAGTTGGTTGGGATCAAGGGGTTGGCGACCACTTGCCTAGAGCATGTTTCGGAAATGCTACACCTCTTAGCATAACAGGCAGGAAACGGTAACAGTGGCATAAATTTTGCCTTATTAATTCGAGTCAGATCTTTAAAACTGACCAGTTCCACCTTTATGAGTATAAATTGAACAGGACATAGTTGTAGCTTCTTTGTACTATGAGCAGTAAACAAAGGCTGACAGCTGTGAAAAAAGTGAGCCTGCTGCTAAAACACAATAATATTACAGCAAGCGAGCAGAGCCAAACAGATTTGCCCTTTATACATCATAGCAACAACACAAAGCTTTTAATACGAACTGTCAATAGTAGATACATCAACAAATGATCGTCTTTTTTTAAGCTAAATGAATAGGATACCTCTCTTTAACAAATAGGGTCTAGGATGAGATAAACACTGGGGATTTCTTTAAATATTGATAGTAGTAATAACAAAACAGTTTATTTACTTGGTTGTCATAGTGTTTAGAGGGTTGTTTATTTGTTGAAGTAACCAAAGCCAAGTTACTCACAGATATAAAATGGGCAAATTAGATCAGCCCCACAGAGTCTGCTTTCCCTGACAACATCAATGTTTCCCAGCCATCATATGAAACAGAGAGCAGAGTCACTTCACCCCTCTCTCACCCCCAAATAACAAGATGACAAGATCTAGTGTGTTTTCTCATCTCTCACTGCGCTGAGAGAGCTCAGAGGAGATCTGGAGAGGGTTTAGGTAAAGATGAGGCAATCACCCCCTGAACATTCAACCATATTTAGTCAGAAGAGCAACAGGCTTAGGAGAAGACTGGCTGGGATTTGCACCCCTATCATATGAGGACAGCAGATCACAATACATGAAGAGCAAAAGGCATGAATGGCTTAACTCTATTACGCTTTTGTGGCATGCACACACTTCCTCTTTTAGGTATGCCATAAATTCCTTTATGTAACTAGTGGTTTTCTGCAGTAATCATTTGCAAATGTCTTTCTTGCGCTGTGTTCCTGTAGCTCACCTTGTAAGGCATGGTGCCGATAAAACCAGGGCCATAGATTATATTACCAGTTAACACAAAACTGATAAAACGTGTACTTTGCATGTACTGTAAGTCTCTTTGGACAAGTGCATAAACAATGTAATAGGAGGCATTGGTGAACGTTGGTCATGTCCTATCTCTCCCGTGGTGCTAAGTCAGTGACTAGTGTCCCTCACAAATGGGACCCCTGCCTGCACGTGGGTACTTAAATTTGTAAAAACTCTCATCAAAACTGGCCAGCACAACATGAAATTGAAGCCCAGTGGACCACTGTTTTTCTTGGTCTAAAATCAAGTTTCAGGTTTCAAATACAGTTGAGGATATGGGTGAGAAAATAGTAATATCGTGCTAGACCTCAAATTGAGTTATTTGCCGTAGAGTCATTACATGTATTCCCATGTAATCTCATACAGACAACTACAGTATGTACAAACAATATTTCAGATGAAAATATGCTGAGGTCATCCACTGACATTTATTAGCAAGCCAATATTCCTTAATGTAGTGCGTTTACGCTAGATTATATTTATGGTTGTGTTCAAAAACGTTACGGCAGATATTGTGTTTATGACAATTGCTTTAGCAGTTATCAAAAGGCAGGTCATGAGTTAAGTCAAATCCTGAAGGTCACCAAAACAAACTTATAGCGGCAACGAGTAACTTTTTGACCTTAAAATAATGTTAAATATGTTTTTTTTAGTGGTAGGACAACTTTTAACTGGATGAATTTTACTGCCGTTACTATCTAAGCAGCCTCCTATTGGCTGAAACTGCACTAGTAACTTTGGTGTTCGGGCCGGTACAAGCCCCGCCTATCCCCTGCTTTACGGCATACATCACGTTTTAGTCGTAGCCTGGGAGAAGTTGGCCAACAGCAGAGCTAACCGTTAGACAAAACTATCCAAAACATCACCATGGCAGAGCCAGCCAAAAAAACAAAGAGGGTTTTGTCGAGGGAAGCAAAGAAAAGAAAGCGAGAGAGTGATCGGACACGAGGCCGGTCACGAATCAATATCGGACAGGCTTACACTCGGTGGCACGAGCAGCAAGAGGCAACAGGTTGCAAAACGGATGCAGATCTAGCGGTCCGGCTCCTGGATTTGTAAGTGTTATTTGTACATGTTTTGCTACTGTCCTGTACTTTTGAACGTATTTGTTATTAGTCTGTGTCATTGGCGCACCACCGGTTTGCACTTTATAAGCGTAAGGTAGCTGAGAGATATATGTGGATAATATATGGTTGCCGGTGTCGATAGCTAGCATGTTGTCGTGTCTCGTCATGAATGTGTCATGGCTCTGCTTCCTTAGTCATGTTTTTCTTGGTCCTGTAGCAGAGCCATGGCAAAGTCTTTGGTTATGTGTGGAGAGAAACATATTATTGTCCGTTTGACAATAATATGCGTTCTCTCCAGTGTCTTGTCATTGGCCCCATTCCTCTCGTTTCCTCGTTGTCTTTCCCTGAGTGTTTAATGTCCCACACCTGCCCCATGTCGTTATCCCTCGTTTGTCTTCCCTATATATACCCTCTTGTTTCTTTGTCCTGTGCTCTTGTATTATGTATGTGCGTGTACGTGCGTTGTTCTGGATTGTGTTGTGTTCCTTGCCTGTTCGTGTGCTTACCCGTGTTCCTGTTCCTTGCCTGTTCGTGTTTTGTGAGTTTTGTGAGTTTTGTGCCTTGTATTGATTTAAGACGTTTGGTCGTGTCTTTGAGTTTAGTTTATTTGTCTTGTTTTCATTTTGCCCCCTCGTGGGAAGTCTCTTGTTTTATTTATAGTTCTTATTTCGTTTTCCCCATTGTGGGTGTTTTGTTTCTGTTTTGGTTTAAATAAAAATATGTTAACCCCTTCACTGCCTTGCCTGCGCTTGGGTTCTTTCTGCCATTCCGTGACAGAATACACGAGCCACCACCGAACCCAGCAGGCATGGAGTCGGACGAGGCGTACAGGAGCCGCCAGGCTCACGTCCTGTTCGGCTTCCGCCAGAGGGGGACCCCTGTGAAGGACTTCGCCATGGACTTCCTGTCCACCGCGCGCTACTCGGGGTTCACCGAGGCAGAGTTGAAGGTAATCTTCAACAGCTGCCTCGATGAACCCTTCGAGCCAGCTGAGATGCGCCGGTTGAGACACCTGGCTTCGCGGACCAGGTCGAACTCGGATGAATCTTGAGGAGCCCAGGGGAATGTCCATGGCGGAGCCTCTCACGGGACTGGCGGCTATCCCCGAGGACGTCCCTTGCAGATCGGGGTTGTGGGCATCGCCACGCCATCCCCCTCACTCTCGGCAGCCTCTCCACCGTCCACCAGCCTCGTGGGCAAGCGGGGGAGGCGAGCGTCCTGGGGAACCACCTCCGAGGAGTCCCAGCCGGAGCCAGCCGTTCTGTATACCTCCTTCCATCACCCGACCACCAGCCGGGTGGCTGGCGGAAGAAGAAGAGGCAACGGCGGCAGCGTGGACTCCAACCCGGCCGGTGCAGCCGGCGTCCAGCCGGTGTCCAGTCCGGTGCAGCCGGCGTCCAGTCCGGTGCGCCGACGTCCGTGGTGTCCAGTCTTGTGTCCAGTCTTGTGTCCAGTCCTGTGTCCAGTCCGGTGCAGCCGGTCCAGTCCGGTGCCAGCCGGCGTCCAGTCCGGTGATCCAGCCGGCGTCCAGTGGTGATCCAGCCGGCGTCAGCTGTCCAGCCGGCTTCCAGCCGGCGTCAAGCCCTGTCCAGCCGGCCTTCCAGCCGGCGTCAAGCCCTGTCCAGCCGGCCTTCCAGCCGGCGTCAAGCCCTGTCCAGCCGGCCTTCCAGCCGGCGTCAAGCCCTGTCCAGCCGGCCTTCCAGCCGGCGTCAAGCCCTGTCCAGCCGGCCTTCCAGCCGGCGTCAAGCCCTGTCCAGCCGGCCTTCCAGCCGGCGTCAAGCCCTGTCCAGCCGGCCTTCCAGCCGGCGTCAAGCCCTGTCCAGCCGGCCTTCCAGCCGGCGTCAAGCCCTGTCCAGCCGGTCCCTGGGAGACTCCCAGGGCCAAAGACTGTTCCCCCCGGGACTCCTCCTAAGTCCCCCAGGACTCAGCGCCCTCGAGCGCAGCCGGGGACTGGGACTGTTCCCCCAACCCTTTTGGTTTTCCCCCGTGAACTCTTGTTTTGCCCCACCCCCCCTCCCATGTTTGTTGTTCTTGTTATCCCACCCCAGTCCTGTAGTCTTGTTGTCCTGTCTACCCCTTGTCATGTTCACCATGTTTGTCTGGTTTTTGTCTTTGTCTCGGTCTGCCTTGTCTTGTCCGTCTACCCCTTGTCATGTTCACCATGTTTGTCTGGTTTTTGTCTTTGTCTCGGTCTGCCTTGTCTTGTCCGTCTACCCCTTGGTGAGCACCTGGAGGTGCTCATTAAAGGGGGGGCTTCTGTCATGGCTCTGCTTCCTTAGTCATGTTTTTCTTGGTCCTGTAGCAGAGCCATGGCAAAGTCTTTGGTTATGTGTGGAGAGAAACATATTATTGTCCGTTTGACAATAATATGCGTTCTCTCCAGTGTCTTGTCATTGGCCCCATTCCTCTCGTTTCCTCGTTGTCTTTCCCTGAGTGTTTAATGTCCCACACCTGCCCCATGTCGTTATCCCTCGTTTGTCTTCCCTATATATACCCTCTTGTTTCTTTGTCCTGTGCTCTTGTATTATGTATGTGCGTGTACGTGCGTTGTTCTGGATTGTGTTGTGTTCCTTGCCTGTTCGTGTGCTTACCCGTGTTCCTGTTCCTTGCCTGTTCGTGTTTTGTGAGTTTTGTGAGTTTTGTGCCTTGTATTGATTTAAGACGTTTGGTCGTGTCTTTGAGTTTAGTTTATTTGTCTTGTTTTCATTTTGCCCCCTCGTGGGAAGTCTCTTGTTTTATTTATAGTTCTTAGTTTCGTTTTCCCCATTGTGGGTGTTTTGTTTCTGTTTTGGTTTAAATAAAAATATGTTAACCCCTTCACTGCCATTGCCTGCGCTTGGGTTCTTTCTGCCATTCCGTGACAGAATGTGTGTAGTGCTTGTAAATAAAGACTAAAAAACCACACTAAACGTGTTGTGGTAAAAAGTAGCAGATTATTTTGTTCAGACCAGTAAACCACGTAAATGTTGAACAGTTCAGTCATTGAGTAGGCTAATGTTGTCGTTATATACTGTATATGTACATGCTATGCGCTGTTTTCATACCGAGTTGACTGTAGTTATTACATATATTACACAAAACACAACGCCTGGTCGCGATTGTGTTTAGTGACTTCGGATATAATAACAAAAGAAAAGTACTATAGGTTACAAAAACACATTCAAGTCCGTGCGTTGTGTTTCGGGTAAATACAATAGTTTGAACGACGTATCTGGGTCCGTCGGCTTAGTAAACAAACTCACGTGTATTGAGCTGCCAGCGGGAAATCTTTGCGACAGTTTTTACGACACTGCATACAGACAATTCCGGTAAACAACCACGTGGGGCAACAGTGAGCAAAAGTTACTCATTGCCGCTTTAAATGTTAACATGTTAACTACATGTTAAAGGGATAGTTCACCCAAAAAGTGTTCCAAATAGTTCCAAGATAGTTCCAAACCTGTATAAATTTCATTGTTCTGCTGAACACAACAGAATATATTTGGAAGAATGTCAGTTACCAAACTGATCTCATCCCCCATTTACTGCCATAGTACACTCTTAAAAAAAGGTGCTTCAAAAGGTTCTTCGATGCATAGAAGAACCTTTTGGTTCCATAAAGAACCTTTAACATCTGAAGAACCTTTCTGTTTCACAAAAGGTTCTTTGTGGCGAAAAAGGGTTCTTCAGATTATAAAAAAGTAAAAAAGAGATGGTCCTTTAAAGAACCTTTGACTGAATGGTTCTTTGTGGAACCAAAAATGGTTCTTCTATGGCATCGCTGTGAAGAACCTTTTAAGCACCTTTATTTTTAAGAGCGTAGGGAAAATCAATACTATGGGAGTCATTGGGGCATGAAATCTGTTTGGTTACTGACATTCTTCCAAATATCTTCCTTTATGTTTAGCAGAACAAAGAACTTGATACAGGTTTGGAACAACTTGGTGGGGGGGGACTGTAAATGATGACAGAATTTTCATTTCTTGGATGAACAATCCTTCTAAATATTGTAGACTGGCTAAATCAACAATACAGAGTTTATGCGTCAGACCGTGCAAACATTTTTTATATACCTAATTTTGTTATAGGCAGCATATGGCAGTCTTTGTAAGAGGTAGAATGTATTTCTTGTGGATAAAGAATGCATAGCAAAAAGCTAAATTCAATTTTTTTGATGGATGACAGTCCAAAAATCTGTCAGTAATATATTTCACAGGGTTTCACATATGAAATTGTGCCTTAGAAGGTAGCAACTTATAGACAGTAGACAGTGAGGCAGGCCAATATCTTTCATAACAGCATATGCTTAGGTCTGCCTTATATATTTTACTGAAAAAGAAAATGTTATGTCTCAAAGAAGTATGAGCTATTCTGTTTTGAATTATTTCCACTGTTAGCACAGTAATACTTGTGCCTCAAGCTATCTCCCCCTTCTAGTCTAGAACATCTCAATAATGAACATGTACCTTCGCTTCTCTATATCCTTGTTTTACTCTTGGCTTTAATTTTATGAGCCCAAAATCTGATCATGATATCATCTCAGTACTAACATGCGAACACAGACCTCAAATTAGCATGAGATCACCCAGAACAATGAGCTCACACAACGTTCATCAGAAAAGCCTCCTCAAACACACCAGGCGTCTTAACACACTGTCACACGCTGACAGAATCCTCTTGCAGTGCAGCTCTCCCAAATTTTCACACACACCCTGTTCCATGTCTAAACTATTTCCGGCTTGATGCTCCGTGAACTGAACTCAACTCCAACACATATATGCAACAGATGGTTTGAGCGTGTGTAGCATCAGCGCCAAGAGTTGTGTGATTTTGTTTAAAACTTACAAACATACTTGGGAAGCAAAGAGGGTTTACATCTGCTCAACAAAATGAACCAAATCACTCAATAGGTTTTAGTTTTCAAATGCCATTAAAGATTCAAGATTATGCATTAATTCACTAAAACAGATTACTTTATTCATTCTATTTGGCAGTAATTTCCAACTTTGTCCCTACCTCTCAAGCCTTCAGAGTTGGCCCTGTGTTCCTCTGTGGAGTAATTGCTTTATACGGTTGGTTGTCTCTGGATTGTCGTGCCAACCCTTGTTTTCTGGTTCCAGCACTTGGAGATCCATGCAGATGGGTGGCCTGGAGTCGAAGCAAAGCTGGTGTTGGCTGATGTGTATAAGCCACCCGACCTTATAACATGAGAGATCCACACATCCTATTGTAATACACATTTCCAGTGATATCATTGCCAGTCAACAGTCAATCATATGGTCTATTTCAGGATAGGTCTGAAAAACAGCATATAGTGGACCTCATTTATGAAATGAGCGTACGACCAAAAACTGGGCGTACGGTCGTTTCCACGCAAAACTTGTCATTTATCAAAATGGACGTGAGCGGTTGCTATGATCAAATCTCACGACAGGTCTCAGCTTGTGTACGCAAGTTTTAAGAACCCTTTAACCCTTTTGATAACTGATAAGGAATAATGACAAATAGAAAGATAGATTAAGTTTTTCATTTAGTATGACAATGTAAAAATAGATTCCAATGCGATTTCTTATTTTCACTAATTATATGATTATTTAAATGCTTGAAATTACAAGGTTAACGGGTACTTTTGTGTACAAAACTTTAATGAAATTTTAGGCTACTTCTAAAACAATTTACGACGATTAAAATGCACAATTAAAAGTCAAACATTTTAAAAACTACAATAGGCCTAATCAATATATCTATATGCAATGGGTTAGTTTACCTATTTGCAAGATGATAGCTTCTTTGTTTGACAAATATGCGTTCTAATAAAAAGAAATTAAATAAAAGAAATTTGGGCGATGTTGGCTTGGGGGTGGAAGATGCGCACTTAGTCACAGCTCGAGATTGTGTGGCAGGCTCCAGGCCGGTTTGTGGTGGCAGAAGACCGCTAGTTCTTGCCTCTGATAGATCGAAAAGAGAAAAAAAATTACGTAAACATAAAACAGTGTGTGCTTCATTTAAGCAGCCTGAAATGCACGATTAGCAGCATTAGATCCCATTTAGAAACATGCATCTGTCTCCTCTGCCACAGACCATTTTCTCTTCACCTATTTTTTTTTAAATAAAAAACACTTACACATTTAATACACATTTAATTGTGCCACAAAAATGATTAGTACGGCCTAATTTACACCTACATTCGTTTTTACATGAACACGTTAATGTAACTCAAACACAGTTCTTTAAGACTGAAGTCAGATTCATTTTGTTTCAATTTAAATGCATTTTACAACCAAAGTAATTTAAAGCAACAACAATACTTTCAGTGTAAAAATAATAGTGAAACAAAAATAATTAATTATTTGTGGTCATTTTTACAAAACATAAATATCCAGTAAATATCCAATAAAAAATACAAACCTCAGCTGGAGTTTGGTTCACTGTTGCCTGCAGCAGTGATCTCTTTATAAACTGTTTTTCACTTCCTCTGATTTCGCTTTTCAATGTTAAAGTTTACATATCTAAATCGTAAAAGTTCCTCTTTTTGGCCGGATTACGTTTCTCCATGTAGCAAAATCTAGGGGCAAGGCGTCTACACCCTGAATTCATAGGTGCATGATATGTAAATTACGATAGATTTCAGTCGCCGCATTTATCAAGGTACGATCAATCGTACATTGAGATTGGCGGCATACGAATGTTTGATGAATCACATGTGAACCCTGTCGTAAGATGATTTCTGCGTACGGATCTGCGCACGTTTCTATACGTTAGATTGATAAACGAGGCCCATTGTGCTTGGTGTCATCACAATCTGTTTTCACTCGATTTCCAAATTTTTTTGGTCAGCCATGTTGTCCCTCTATGTTGGTCCTTCAAAACAGTCTTAACCAGCGTGAAACACACACTGGTCTAAGCTGTACTGTTCATTTGGAACCTCTTAAATTGGGGACCATTTGATATGCTTGGTCTGGAAAACATCTCTGATGTAATGTGATGGAGCAGCATTTTAAAAAGTTTGGCCGTTGTAAATGTGTTGCTCTTTTTCTATTTGCCAAGTGGCTGTTTTCCTGATTTTTATTGCCCTGGGAGGTTAGCAAAAAGAAGTTCTCTCTCCCTTTGATTTTTTATTGAAACCATTGCGGGACCAATATTGGTTTTGAGATGGAGGTCGATCTGCAGGAATGCTCTTCCGTGGCACTTGCAGACAGATGGTGTTGTTTGTTCCATTGCAGTCTCCCTCCGGTTACAGGAACACAAGCGTGGAACTTTGCCACAAGCTTGATTAGCTTACTGAAGTGAACGGAACAAATCACCCACAAATTTATTTACAACTCATCAGCACGTAGTGGCACTTTTTTTACCATCCTGGAAGTTCACGTTGCACCCCCTCACTCTCACGTCTGTTTTAAACACTTCATCATCTGTTGGAGACATTTGTCCTTTCTCGTGCAGAGAGTGTTGTGTAGTGAGCAGATTATGTGTGCTTATAATTGATATAAACCATTTGGCAAGCTATCTCACTTTCATTCTGAACATATGGTTGTAATATTTAGATGTTGATAGGCAGAAAGTGCAGGAAATCCAGTGAAATACGCTTAAAGAAAACATGTAGGGTGCTAGGTGGAGGACAGATGTTAATTGGAGACATGAGGAGGACACAGATGTGATGAAAATGCTGAAAGGTAAACTTCAAGAAGAATGCCAGTGCTAAACACCATGGTAAATCAATTTTTTCAACCCCCTAAAACATAAAATGCCAGATGTCAGTTGTTCTTGCTTTCTCAGCAAAAATAGATAAAATAGATGATGTGATATTTGGACGTAACAACTCCGTACATCTCTGAATATGTGTGTTTAGAGTTTCTGTGATTTCACAGGCTCAGACAGAGTCAGGCTCCAGAGAGCAGAACAGAGAGAGAAGCTCATATCTCTGAGCTAACCCAGGGCTAAGCTTCAGTCTGGACCTGTTTACTGACAGATAAGACATAAACAGGAAAATTGATGCTATCATTATTATTCCCGATGGGGACAAAAGCAGAAAGAGATTTAGTGTATATGGAGTAGTGCTAAAGATGCTAACATCAAAGCCATCACATTCCTATTACGTAATGCTTAGAAAATGTATAAAGTATTAAAATAAATTAAATATCCCATGAAATACCATGATGAGCCAATTTTTATTTTCCGTTCTAAAACATTTCTTATTGATGTTTAAGCAAGACATAATAAAGCTGTCCTCAGCACAAGATATTTAAAAATGATTAGTATTGCTGGATTTGTACTGCTCAGAAGAGAAATTTACAGCACGATCAAATAAAGTGAATTTCTGAAATAATTTCAGAATTTCATTGTTAAAAAAAAATATTTCAAAAATAATTGTATTTTTTATTGTATTGTAACCTCATATGAAGAATGGTTTATATAAAATGGCACTTCTATTTTTGCAAGGGAAAGAGTTTGTGGTTTGAGGTAACTGCCTCACATTGTGAGATTCTACTGTGCTAACGCACACCAGTAATTATGCTCGATAAAAGTGAGGTGCATCGCTTAGTACACAGCTAAACACTTTACTGGCAGTGCCTGTGATCAAGTTTGCCTTTTTAGCCTAGTTTTTTAATCAGTGTGAATATAATACACATTAAAAAACATTACAAAAAACATTACCTTAGATTACACAGTCATGGCATTATATGGTAATAGTGTTGTACTTTTATGAATATCACGGTAATGAAGGTTTAGCCTATTTATGTGCTTTAGACCTACTATTTACACAGTCATTGAAGAAGATTTTTCACAAGCACACACACCCACAAAACATTTTACCGGACTTCTTTGAACACCCTAAATAATATTGTCCTAAATAAGAAATCGTGAAATCGTGTTAGAAATCGGATACTTTGTGAAGTGGCATAATGTTTTTAATTTTGATTATATTTCCTGAATAAGAAATCATGTTATATTTTTGTCCTTTTCTGATGGATACTTTGTGACGTGGCATAATGTTTTTAATTTATTTAAGCTTTGATGATCTTGGTCTTTTGCTGACTGTATTAGAAATTACAATCACGTCACATTTCATGCCATATTTATTTTACATGCCTGTCCATATGTATGCTAAACATGCCTGTCCATATGTATGCTGACAAACTGTTTGATATGGATGGGGATGGTTTGGGATTTAAGATCTGGCTGAACTCCAGAGTGGGTTTATTGCTTTCATATTCCCTTTTGGAATTCTTGAGGTTTGAAACTCTTCCCAAAGCCTGGAGTTAATTTAGTTTTAGGCTTTCCTTCTAATTCCTTGAGACTAATTACAGCCCTATTCCCGCAATTAAATCGATAAACTCCTATGTGCTCGATTGTGCTTGCCAATAGAAACCCCAACCCCTTTCGTCTCTTCTGCTCTCCTGTCCTCTCCTCTCCTGAACCCTTTAAAAGGAAAACTGTACACTTCTACACTGTCTATAGTACAGAGGAACCCTAAAAATAACCTCCAACCAAGACCTCGATTCTTCAACAGTCTCCATGGCATTCTCATGCCTTTTTCTTCTTCTTTTTTAAATGTATCACTCCTGGCATGGATATGGCATTTGCCTGGAGCTGTCCAGAGGTCAGGCAGATGTTCATTATGGTACGATGCACAGAGACAGAGCCCAGAACTCCTTATCACAATTGTTTATTGTACACCTCTGCCACCCTCCCTCTATCACTCTCTTTCCCTCACTCACTCACTCCACCCATTCTGTCGGTCATCACAAAATAACACACAGGACTCTGGCTGTAGTTCAGAATGTCTGGCTTTTTGTTCAGCTCATATGGGGTCTATCTGTGGTGTGATATAATGGTTTAATTAGGTTTGCCAGCATGGAGTTGGCTGAGTGCAGAGAGAGCACCTTAGGGAGAAAGACAGAGAAAGAAATGAATGGGCAAAAAAACTCACAAGCATGGAAATGTAATGAGTCTGGGCTGTCTAGACCATGTGCTTGGTTGTGTGGAGCTGTACTGTGGGCTTTTCAGCATATGTGAATGTTTATCTCTCTGAAATGAAGCATGTGGACCAAGGTCCATTTGGAGCCGAAGGGGTGGGGATTGTGGGGAGGCTTATGGGTAAAGCCCGGCCCAGCCAAGCAAGATGACATGCTGGAAGAAATGCTCTCGAGGGTTAAATTGCAACACTTTCAATTAGAGGAGCTCACACGCATTCACAAACTATTAAAAAACGTACACTCACATTGTCTTATCTCTCCCTTCTGTGCATTTAATCTTTTTGAGCTTGTAATGTCACAGATCACAGCTTGCTTTAACACTCTGTAATTGCTGTAATTTTGTAGCTCATTGTGTAAACATAGCATTTCACAGCACATGACATGTATATTTAGAGTATGTTGGATGAAAGGTTAGCTGCAGTACACGGCAGCGCTTATACTGTCAGGACTCCTCAGCCTGTGAAAGTAGTGAAGTGTACGGAACATGTTGTTCTCTCTGTCCACTACTACAACACTGTACAGCCTGCCTCTCTCTCTCTCTCTCTCTCTCTCTCTCTCTCTCTCCCCTTCTCTCTCTCTCTCTCTCTCTCTCTCTCTCTCTCTCTCTCTCTCTCTCTCTCTCTCTCTCTCTCTCCTCTCTCTCTCTCTCTCTCTCTCTCTCTCTCTCTCTCTCTCTCTCTCTCTCTCTCTCTGTCTGCTCATTTAACATGGTGCAGATCTTAAATCATTTATGTATGAAACCTTAAATCCAGCTAATCTCACAACCAAAATCCGATCATAAATACTTTTACAGTGCTTTCCAGCAATTTCTCCCGCATGTGATACGTATGTACATACTGTTAAGTGTTGTCTAGATTATGTTATAAAGGATAATCATGTGACTTGCTATCAGCTCTAGGAACCTTCTGTCTGTATTCTCTGATGCACAGCAGTCTATTATATAAACACTGGAAAGCAGACACCTTATTGTGTAAGAGGACCATGTGTGAAAATATGGAGCACACATTTGAAGAGGCTTTCAGAAAACCATCAGGACGGGGTATTAAAGATGTGTTTTGGCACAACTAGGGTGGATGGTTTAAGTTTGGAAAGGCCTGTTATGATACTGTCTATTTTTACAATGTTCTTTTATTTTCCTCTCGTATTCTGTCATTTTGCACCTACATTTTATATGCTCAGACTTTCTTCCTATAAAATTTAATGGACTGATACAGCTTTGAGTTTTAAAGGCCTGTCTTTATCGATAGAGAGATCTTTCTCTCTAAAACTGTCAAAAATGGTCTTTGGTATAAATTAGGGTGGCTTAGTCAGACAGATTTTTTCTTAGTCATTCTAACAAAAGATTATAACTATATGTATATTAAAAAAGGTATGTGAGGAATACGGTGATGACAGATTGTTGTGCAGCCACAATACCACTGAATAAAATACTATGCTAGTTTGAACTGTAATGTGGTCAACAAACCTTGAACTGATTCAAAGCAGTCAAAAAGCAAATTCCAAATTTCTTCAACATATATTGTATTTTGTTGTTTTCTTAGGTTGCAGAGGGTTCGGAAGTTCGCTTTGAGGCAGGGAACTTCTCTCAGTCCTGTGAGGTGAAGATAGAAACTCTTCCTCACGGCAACGAGCACCTGCTGTCCTGGGCCCAACAACGCTATCGGGCAGTTACTTCCTTTAGTGAGCTCAAAATGGCTCACGACATCTACATCAAAGTTGGAGAAGGTATGTTTCTCTAAACACACACAGACTCAAACAATGTTTTGTAAACCCATATTTCTGATTCCTATTTCTGAAACTATAAATGTTTAGCACAGGACAAGCTACTTTAGCTGAACCGCCTAAACATTAATCACTCCTAATGGTGGTCAATGACTGTGTTTTGTAATCAGACCCAGCGGTAATAAAGCAAACTCTAAGTGCGGCTCAGTCAGGTTGTTCTGATTTCCACTGTGCAGCCTTTAATTTCACTTAAAAACAATTCAGTGTGTGCTGTTTCAGTGGCAGACCTTACTCAGTCTCTCATTGTAATCAGTTGATTTCATTGCGTTCTCTCTCAGGCTCATAAGCAACAGAGAGATGGAGAATCGATGGAAAGAGCCAGTAAACATACGGGAAGGGCCTCTGGCGAGGGGTTCTGACTGCCAGCTTGTGTGTACGGGCCCTTCGCCAGACCTGAAGCCTTTCACAACAGTCCCTTTAAAAAGAGAAGGATGAGGGAGGAAAGCAGTGTGGAGGGAAAGTTTGGCAGAAAAGGCAGCGGGTGTAGAAAAAGCATGAAAACAGAGCTTAAAAAAGAAGGTCCAAATTTATAACAGTACCAGGAAGTACTACACAATTCTTCAAGAAAAAACTCCACATGCCTCATGACGTGAGCTGAAGGGGGAAATTGGCGTATTTTCAAAGGTATCTGTTTAGATTAATTTAACTGATAACTGTCTGTTGGTCTCAGACACCCACCGTTTCATAAATCCTGGGCTGCCAGAATCAGATTGAGGTTGTTGTTTACTGGTTTAAAAGTGAAAAAGAAGAAACAGATCATTGTAAATTGTGCATTTACGCAGTGAACCGCAGGAATTGTACAAAGACAGAAGACAAAACCAGCTGGGTTAAAAAAAGGGCTCAGTCTTGCTTCGCCCACTGAGTTCTAAAACCAAACCAACAATACGTCTGACTTCATCATCTATCAGCTGTCAGATCGCCCAGCTAAACTTCTGGTGAACATTTTCAGTCCCTAAAAGAACATAACATTGCAGTGTTAAAGTGTAAGTCATGATTGCATTACTCGAAGTGTGTCTCCAAATCTCAGCTGACAGGTGAAACAGTCTCTTAAAACATTTGGCCCTGTGCCTTTTGAGTCAGTGGTTTGGTAGCGGTTCAGAAGGCTGTGTTTACCTTTACAGGAGAGTTCTGACTTTCTCCTATGGATCATCCCTTTGTAGCACCGCATGAAAGCGGACACACTTCTGATCTTAAAGAGCCAATAGAAAGAGATGCCAGTCTGTCATGATGAGTTCATACTCATCATCTTTGCATCCTTTTGCCAATAGTGTAATGGCCAAATAAGGAAGCATCTGTCTTATTTTTCTCTGGGGGAGAGAGCAATCATCTGTTTTGTGGAGGAGCAAAGAAAACGGTTTTAGTGCCGTTTTCTTTGGAAATAGTTTTGGATGACTTACGGTTCTTAAGGCTTGTCTAAATTGTCTTTATGATTGAATGATCATTGCTTATCAATCTAAACTTATAAATACAGTATGTACTTATAGGTATAAACAGGAGAACATAAATAGTTATATTTTTTATTTTCCTTTACTCTATTGTACTGTTTATGTATTGCATTGCTTTGCATCGCCATTGTAAAGCTTTGCACAATGTCAGTAAAGCTACCTCAATCTATCTGGTATTTCTTCAGATCCTGTCTTCTCAGAAACTTGTAAGATTGATAACAAGTTCCTGTCATTGAACTACCTGGCCAGCTACATCCAGCCCCAGCCATCTACAGGGTGTGTTCTTTCAGGTCCTGATCATGATCAGGAGGTCCACATCATTGAGCTGCAGGCACCAAACTCCAGCAGGTGAGGAAAGGCTTAAGGATTGCACTCTTGTTTATTCCCTTGTAGAGTGTAAGTAAAAATACAGTCGCTCAACATTACTGCACGTCCTCCTGGAAAGTTAACGCTTATATGTTCTATTGTTGTATTTACATTTTATTTAGATTACAAAACACAATGTTCATTCAAGTGACTTCGATTGGAATAAAATGAAAGCATTCTTGCCTATTCTTGAAAGCATATCTTGCCCAGATATCCACATTAAAGTGATACTTCACCCATAAATGAAAATTCTGTCATCATTTACTCACCTTTGAGTTGTTCCAAATCTGTATACATTTCTTTGTTCTGATGAACACAGAGAAAAATATTTGGAAGAATGCTTATAACCAAACAGATCTCAACCCCCATTAACTCCCATAGTAGGAAAAATTACTTTATCTTTTTTTTACATTTTGACATTTTGAAGAATGTAGGACAGCAAACAGTTCTGGGGCACTTTTTACTACCATTGTTTTTTTCCTACTATGGGAGTCAACGGGGGTCAAAATCTGTCTGGTTATAAGCATTCTTCCAAATATCTTTCTCTGTGTTCATCAGAACAAAGAAGTGTATACAGATTTGGAACAACTCGAAGGTGAGTAAATGATGACAGAATTTTCATTTTTGGGTGAAGGTATCCCTTTAAAGTATTTACAGCCTATGTATAACTGTGTTGCTAAGCTTACTCAGCGTACAGTTTTTGTATAGGATTCCTCTCTGTAGACTGGATGGGTGTGCTCAGTATGCCATGGTGTTTATGCGTGCAGAGCAGTTTTTGTGGGTGCGTGCGTTCATTTGTGTTTGTGTGAAAATGTGCGTGCATGTCTGCTTATGTTTGTCATTGTAGATTGCCATTGTGTTTCCTTTACATCTCTAAAGTTTATTTGGAAAGAGGCAGGAACTAGGGTAGTGTTGATTTTGGAAACTTTACTGGGTAAAACTCTCTGCACCCCCCCCACCCCCACTGATATTACTCACTGTTGCCCAATAGTGACTCAAAAATGAATAACAGGTCTGAAGAAATCCATGCGTCATAATGGATCTCAGCATTGTGTTTTGAGGTCTGTTTCAAATGTGTCCTGCTTTTTCTGGGAAACAGTCCACTTTTTTAATCAATTGGCCAGACTGAAAAAAGCATGTTAAAACTGACGTTACTGAAGTTTTTTCCCAAATCCATAATCTCTCTCTTTCTCTCTGAGTAGTGCATTCCAGGTGGATGTGATCGTGGATTTAAGGCCATTGGACGATGGTGCTCCCCTCCACCGTGACGTTGTGTTGCTTCTAAAATGTGAGAAGTCAGTGAACTGGGTGATCAAAGCCCACAAAGTCATCGGCAAACTGGACATAGTGGTATGAAATTAATCAGAATATAAACTATATGTATAGTATTCAACTGCTCCTCAGCCTACTGATGCTGGTGTGCATGAAACGGTCAAATTACTGATATATTTACAGTATATATAATTATGTTTTTCTGTCAAATAAACTATGTAGAATTACTATTCAAACAATGAACTGTGTGATCTGTGTGAGTCTGGAGGCATTTGGAGTAAAAACAGAAGAAGTGTAGTAAGTTTTTATTCTAGCCTTTGGAGTGTTTTTATTGTAGCATAGGCTAGTACTTCAGCTTATGAATTATGGGAATGTCTGCCAGCTAGTTTCATATAGTACAGAACATAGTGCATACCTTCGAAAGAGACTGGAGACTTGGAGTGAAACTGTGTTTAATCCTAAATGTTTAGGCGTTTTATAACAGTCGTTAGGATATGACACATGAGTTTTAGGTTGTGTATATGATCATTTAAGCATGTGTTTCTCAGCCAAAGTAGTGTAATATACAGTACTTTATTGCCATATGTACAAATACAGTGCTGCTTCTATGATCTTTAATTGCAAAGACATAACATCGACACAAAATCAGTACAACAGACAATAGGAAAGATTTAATATCTAACAAAAACAATAAGAAATGTAGCCACAAGTAAGGAAGTTCCATCCACTCAACAGACATATTGGTGACATATTTTTTATCTGTAGTTAAAAGGCATAACAACACAGCTCCAATATACTTTTAAAAGGTAATGTAATTTCCAAAATATATTTGAGATTATATTTCAATAACATGTTCAACAACAGGATCACAGTTTTGTTTAATTAGCTCGGATCACACTAAAAACGATGTTCAATCTTTTATCCCCAGCTAATTTGCATAATCATTTAAGACTACAAAAAACATACAACATTTCTATGAAAATAGTTTTTTACTAAATGTGGTACTTCGGGTACTATTATTATGCTTTACATTTTGTTACACTGAATTGTATATTTTTTCATTCTGTTTATTGCAGAATAGATTATGTTCCAGTCCTTCGGCATTGACAGTCATAAGACTCGTCAAGTTAAAAAGTGTGTTTTTACTGTATATTTGCAGTGCATGTCCTCATGAGAGTGATATGAGTGAATCAGTAACAGTAAAGGAGTATTACAGTAAAAGAGCATTGAGGAATGCACATGTTATCCGATCCCAAGACTCGTAAAATTGAAAACCTGCTACTGCCGGCAGATTGGCTTAAACTCGTTTTTCAGCCTTTCAAGGCATCTGTGGGAAACAAGTCTTGAATGGTCATCTGCTCCTAACGCTGTCAATAGATAAAAATCAGAAGCTACTTTAAAATTCAAAATCTGACATTTTTGACCAATCAAATCGCACTCAGAAGAACCTAAATAGTCCATGGTCATAGTTCATCACCACCTACAGATGCAGATAGGATTTCAAATAGGATTTCAGAAACAACAGAATAGAAATGCAAGAATCAGTTTATCCTACATGAGTTTTTTTTTATGTGACTTTGACATCCTGATCTCCCCATCTGTTCTGCTCAGACGTCAGACAGTGTCACTTTGACTGGAGACACAGAAAGGCTGATGCAGGTGTCAAAGACAGTGAAACAACAGCTGCCTGCAGGACCTCAGGCTCTGATCCAATGGGCAGAGGACAAAGGATTCATACCAGTCACATCCTACACTAACACCCCTGTCGCCAACCACTTCAACCTGCGCCTCAGAGAGCAAGGCAAGAGCAGTGACCAAAAAAAGTGGCTTGTCTTAGAATTTAAACTTGTTAAACTATGCAAATCATATGGATGGTGCCACTGTCTGTTGCTGTCAGCCTCCAAAACTGTTGGGATTAATGTTTAATCTTCACCACTGTTACTTCCAGATACAGGGACTATAGATGACAGCATGTTTCCACCAGAACTGTCCATTTTACGCAATGTCAACCCACTTCCAAAGTCGAGTGACCGGGATTTCCCGGCACGGACAGGGCTGCCCTTTCCTTTCCTGCCATCCATGGAGCAGAGTCTTCCATTCCCCCCTCTGACCCCATCTCTGGAAGATCAGCTCTATCGGACTGGGGGTTTTGAAGAGCAGAAGGGGGCTCCAAGTGTAGGATTCAGTGTGCAGTGTGAGAAGAACAGAATGGTGGTCTGCATTGACAAGGAAACACTACAGGTAGGAAACAAAACAACTGACTAATAAGTGACCAGTGACAACAGTTTGTACACATGCAGTCGTGACCAAAAGTGATGTCTAGTTATGATGTTTGCACAGTAATAACCCTACAGGTTTGAGTAAAGCATCAAAATATTAGGAGCAAAGTACCGGTACACAATTTTTGCCAAGATTTTAAAGCTGAGCTATATATTACACTCAAGGAACTACACAACACGCATACTGTACAGAATCTTTATTAAATCTCTGTTAATAAGTTGGAGGTGTCAGTTGTCCTAGATTGGACATAATTTTAGGCCACTGATGTAAATAATGTTATGTAAGGCTAATAAAAAGAAGTACATCTTAAATTGCAAGTTATATAGTTTATCTTAAATTAAAAATGCTCTTTTTTTAATTCAGTATACATTTATGATATTCTCACGCAACATATTATGTTTTATTTGCATGAATATTTTTGTTTAAAAAAGATCCATCATTCACTGTCATTACAAGTCTGGCAAAATGCAAGGTAGTATTGGTCAACGAATAAGTTTTTCTAAAATCCAAATTGCACAATGAACAAAAGTTCATTTAAAGTAGATAAAAAGAAACAAGTGAGTGAGTAAATGATTACAATATATCATACAACAGACAGCACACAGCATACAGAATGATAATATAGCCGTATCATGGCATATCAATTGTGTTGTGGGGTTCTTGCTGTTGTCCACCTCTTTTGTTATGTTGTCACAGGTTAAGAATGTTTTCATTGAAATCCTGTTTTCTTAATGTCCTTACAGGCAAATGGGTTTGGCAAGGCCAATATTACTCTTCAGGATTCTCAATGCAAAGCAACCTTCAACACCACCCACTATATACTGGAGACTCCCCTGTCAGGCTGCCAAACAGCAAAATACCCCTCCCACCCCAGCGCAGTGTCCCTCTATGTCAATTCCGTGAGTATACCTATCAAATCAATAATGGTAATAATCAATTATCGATGATAATGATAAAAATCATTATTTTCTGGAGGAAAGGATCAGTTGAGATACCCTTAAGATGTCACCTATAACATGCTGTATTTGTTTTCTTTGTTTTTCAGTCCTGCTTGTGCATTTTAACACAGCAGGGATGATTCATTTCCAAACTTGATCTTCTGTGATAATGCGTAACGGAAATTCCTAACAGCACATTGTAGCCTTAGACCTATTAAAAACTTGGAAACCTCTCAAATATTTATCCTGTTCTCTGATTCCTGAGCATTAAGAGCAATTCAAAAAAGATGGTCAGAGCCTGATACTGGCCCAGAGAGCATTAAAGGAAATCTGTCACAAATTGGCAGGTCTTGTATAAACCCATTTCAGAATTCTACCACTATTAGGCAATGTGCACAGGCCTCTGTCACCTTTGAACCCGCAAACTGTCAGGAGTTCAAATAGGGAGGCTTTATTATGTGAACGCTGTTTTTCAGATGAGAATGTCTGACACGGATGTTCATCTTCCTTGGGAGTAACATTGCTGAAGTTGTCCATTCCCATGCTTAAATCCAGAATTTTCATCTGTTTTGGTAGACTATTGGCAAGCATACAATTTGATATCTTTGGCTGCATCTGTGCCAAGCAGCAGAGTTAAGCAATGTTAATCTAAAGGAAAGTGTTGGGGAGAAAATTGTTTGATTGTTAAGAAATTGTTGGGTATGCCTTGCGTTAATTGTGTATTTGTGATTTACAGATTGTTATCAGCCAATCAGAACAGAGGGATGGAAGTGGCTGGCCTGGTGATTATGAAGATCTGGAGTCTGGAGATGTCGTATTCCTAGGAGATGCACAGGTTACAGAAAAACATTTGCCAGAGAGCGGACATCGCACCACTATCTTGGTAGGATATTTACATACTCAACTTGTGATGTTTATTATTCATGAACTGTAAATGAATCATACTTTCAGCACCCACATTTTTGTAGTATAGTATGTCTCTTGTCACGTAAGACAGCACTGGCCTTCATTTATCAGAATAAACCTTTACTCTGGCCATTCAATTTAATTCCAATTTATTTCTATAGCGCTTTTTAGAATTTTGCAAAGCAGATTTTAGGTGAACTCTGTACATAATAATACAGATAGTTGAGACAAAAGTAAGAAAAGAAAATATGAAACACATAGAATACATGGTATCATGTTGTTCAACAAGATTTACATTGACAAAACTAACTGAAAATGATTGTCTGTATTGACAGAAAATTTGAATAATATAGATATTTTTCTATTCTTTTTGTTTCTCTCTCCTCAGTTCAACTGCACATACCGTAAGAACCAAGACATACCTGTTGATTTTAATTTGGGACCTGATGATTCCTCTGCAAATCACCTGAACAATGTAACATTTAGTATGGAGCTGTACAATAATCCCCACTACCACAACACCCAGTCATTCCTAACCATCGCTGAGAACAGACGCATCTATGTGGAGGTACTAGAATCAGCTTGACTCTCAAGTTGGCTTTTGCCTAGTGTTTAGTGTGTTCACTTACCTGTCAGCAAGGGTAAATGAACACAATTAAAAGATACGCTTGTATTTCTACCATATGTGGTTCTTGATGTAAAATATTCTTTGGTTTTATAAAACGATCTACAGTGCTGTGACCATATTATGGAATTTCATTTCAAATTAAATAAGAAACCAAAAACACTGGCAAATTCACTTTGCTGCCAAATTCACTTATACACAATATCTGCTTTTATCCATTAACAATGATGATTGGTTCGCATTGTGTATAGTTTTATGTTTAATACTTTGAGGGTCTGGTGTCTGTATATGTCTAAACTATCAAACTATCACTTTCCGGCGTGTATGTGAGTGATTACAGCTGTAGAACAGTACAAATGTGTATAGATGGCTCTCCGTCTGTCGTTGTAAAAGAAGTCAACAGTCTGCAGTGCGTGTACATTTAGTCTGGTCTGGCTACATGTCATATTGTCATTAGTCAGTGGGGTTTCAAAGGGGAAAGGCAGACAATATTGGATCTCAGAATGGAATGCTCAGATTCCACTTTTACATCTTTAACCCTTTCACCACGCGGGCAGAAGTGGTACAGTGATGGGTTATAGTGTGTCCTTACATGCAGTTGCAGTTGAAGTGGCTTTAAGGACAATAAATCAAGAGCACCAGCCCCATTACATCACCTCCAGATGTTTTATAGTCACATTGGAGTAGAGGATCTGCTGTGTCATTTATAGAGCACATCACAAAGAGCTCTCTGTATCCCCAGAATATCCAAATACCACAAATACTGACAATATTTATCCCCTCTTCCTGTCCAGAATTAGGATTTTTTTCTTTAGTGGCAGTTCTAGTCTGTTATGTGTGAGCATTAAATAGCCAAACTTTTATAACAGAAAAATCCTCTCAGATTTATTCAAGCTCCAGAAATCTGACGTCAGAATTTGTGATTCTTGGAAGTTGGACGACTGATAATATTCCTGCAGTGCGCTGTGTCAAAACAAATGGAGCGGGGTTTTTTTGCTGATTTGAGCTGATGCCTGAGAGAATGTGGAACAAAACTCAGACTGATGAAAAAAGTTAGCTCGAGCGTGTCGGCCAGAAGACAAGAGATAATATATAGCATCTAACCAGGCTGATCCATCAAATACTGTATGAATCACTTTTGACTATCATATTAATAATAAAAAAGCAGTGTTCTGTTGGTCAAGTAACAGAAAGCATTTTTTCTTTCCTTGTGTTTTTTATTGTTTACAGCAGATGCCTCACCGAAAAAGAATGTTTCCTTTATCAACCGAGATATATGACTTCTCTCTGCAGATTTCAGCCACTAAAGCAGACCCAAACCTTGGGTTCATGATCCAGAACTGCTTCATCTCTCCAGACTCCAATCCTGACACACTGTCCGGACTGGAGTATTTCGTCATAGAGAACATCTGCCCCAAAGACGATTCTGTGCACTATTACCCTGAACGAGGCGATTTCCCCTTCCTTCTTACTCAAACGGACCACAAACGCTTCAGTTTCACCTACAGATCCAAGTTCAATGTGTCATTGCTCTTTCTGCACTGTGAGATGTCCCTCTGCTCCACAAGAAATGACAAGCAGATAAACATGCCAGAGGTATAAATCATTAATAATCTACTTTATTTGTAAAAAAAAACTAGTCATGAAAGGTACACTCTAAAAACTGTGGTGTTGTTTTTATTAACCAATGATTGGATAAAATATGGACAAAACCAATCATTGGGTTTAAATTAAGAAAAGGTTCATGTATAACCCAGCAGTTGGTTTGGTCTTTTTCTAGTGTAACAGAGCCATCATTTACCATACTGTAGCTATCATCATTAATGCATATCTTTCTTGTTTTGTTTTTATTATCTTTCTGTTGTTTAATATGCAAGGCACATTTCCAATTCCCAGGACTCTCCAACTTGAATACAATTGAAATTCTGATTGAAGTTCTGTGTGTATTACTGTAGCTATTACACACACTGCGTGTGGTTATCAGATTTCAGTAAAGGATTTCTGGGCTCATGAACGCCAAAAACGACCCTTACACATTTGTAAGTTCCAAGTAAATTATTACATAGATTACTTGAAAATCATCAAAAAAACATTTACATACTGTAGTCCATCCTATTCCTAATTATTTGCATTTTGATGCGTACTTTAAATCCAGTTGCCCTATGCAAACTGCCCGCATACAGTAATTTGCTCTGCGAGTGCAGTATGCATTCGAGCTACTTTAGTTAACATAAACAGACACAAACAAATCTACAACAGTTACTGTACATTCCTTTTTCCTTTCTAGTCGAACAAATTGTAGTACTGCATGTTAATGTCATGTTTATGTCTACCTAACATCATCTTAAAAGTGAGTCTTTGTTCTCCTCTGAATGTTTACAGTGTGGTCATAATCTGGATTAGGATAAAAGATGTCTCGTGTCTCACAGAGTAAACTGTGTGTGATGTTATATCTGCTTTTACTTCAAAGTGCATTTTAGCTCAGGCACAACCACTGCGATAATATGCGAAATTTAATAGCTTGTACTGTAATATACACTAATCCAGTTGTCGTTCGTTGATCAATGTACATACAGTACATTTGTCATGTTACATGCAAACATTTTGGTTGATGTGGTTGTGATTAATTGAACGTTTAAAATTGTGCATATTTAAATGGTTTCATGTTTTACAATGTTGCTAGCATGTTCTTTGGTGACGACATGATGGTCTTATTTCATTATTCAAAAAGCCTATTTGTACTGTAAATTCATTTACACATGAGTGAAGTTTATGTATATGTGTATAGGCCAACGATTAAACCTAGATTATGTATATATTCTCTTTGCAGTGCATGTTGCCAGATGAAGCCTGCAGTTCCCTCAGTTTGGAAAACATCCTTCTCATGATGATGAACACCAAGCCTTTAACCAAGCCAATGGTGGTCATCTCTGACAATACCCATGACACTGTAAAGGTCACAGAAGAGCCCAGGAAAGGTCAGCCAGGTAAAGATAGCATGGCAATACTACAGACTGTAATTTATTTTAACCTGCTTGCTTATGTGTGCGACATGTTGAGACATTTACAGTAGTAGTTTACAGTATTTTACTTTTCAAAGTACAAACCCGATTCCAAAAAAGTTGGGACACTGTACAAATTGTGAATAAAAACAGAATGCAATGATGTGGAAGTTTCAAATTTCAATATTTTATTCAGAATACAACATAGATGACATATCAAATGTTTAAACTGAGAAAATGTATCATTTTAAGGGAAAAATAAGTTGATTTTAAATTTCATGGCATCAACACATCTCAAAAAAGTTGGGACAAGGCCATGTTTACCACTGTGTGGCATCCCCTCTTCTTTTTTATAACAGTCTGCAAACGTCTGGGGACTGAGGAGACAAGTTGCTCAAGTTTAGGAATAGGAATGTTGTCCCATTCTTGTCTAATACAGGCTTCTAGTTGCTCGACTGTCTTAGGTCTTCTTTGTCGCATCTTCCTCTTTATGATGCGCCAAATGTTTTCTATGGGTGAAAGATCTGGACTGCAGGCTGGCCATTTCAGTACCCGGATCCGTCTTCTACGCAGCCATGATGTTGTAATTGATGCAGTATGTGGTCTGGCATTGTCATGTTGGAAAATGCAAGGTCTTCCCTGAAAGAGACGACGTCTGGATGGGAGCATATGTTGTTCTAGAACTTGGATATACCTTTCAGCATTGATGGTGCCTTTCCAGATGTGTAAGCTGCCCATGCCACACGCACTCATGCAACCCCATACCATCAGAGATGCAGGCTTCTGAACTGAGCGCTGATAACAACTTGGGTTGTCCTTGTCCTCTTTAGTCCGGATGACATGGCGTCCCAGTTTTCCAAAAAGAACTTCAAATTTTGATTCGTCTGACCACAGAACAGTTTTCCACTTTGCCACAGTCCATTTTAAATGAGCCTTGGCCCAGAGAAAACGCCTGCGCTTCTGGATCATGTTTAGATATGGCTTCTTTTTTGACCTATAGAGTTTTAGCCGGCAACGGCGAATGGCACGGTGGATTGTGTTCACCGACAATGTTTTCTGGAAGTATTCCTGAGCCCATGTTGTGATTTCCATTACAGTAGCATTCCTGTATGTGATGCAGTGCCGTCTAAGGGCCCGAAGATCACGGGCATCCAGTATGGTTTTCCGGCCTTGACCCTTACGCACAGAGATTGTTCCAGATTCTCTGAATCTTTGGATGATATTATGCACTGTAGATGATGATAACTTCAAACTATTTGCAATTTTTCTCTGAGAAACTCCTTTCTGATATTGCTCCACTATTTTTCGCCGCAGCATTGGGGGAATTGTTGATCCTCTGCCCATCTTGACTTCTGAGAGACACTGCCACTCTGAGAGGCTCTTTTTATACCCAATCATGTTGCCAATTGACCTAATAAGTTGCTAATTGGTCCTCCAGCTGTTCCTTATATGTACATTTAACTTTTCCGGCCTCTTATTGCTACCTGTCCCAACTTTTTTTGGAATGTGTAGCTCTCATGAAATCCAAAATGAGCCAATATTTGGCATGACATTTCAAAATGTCTGACTTTCAACATTTGGTATGTTATCTATATTCTATTGTGAATAAAATATAAGTTTATTAGATTCGTAAATTATTGCATTCCTTTTTTATTCACAATTTGTATAGTGTCCCAACTTTTTTGGAATCGGGTTTGTAGTTAAGGCTGTGATTAAAATTAGTACACTTTCTAAGACAGATTAGTTCACACAAAAATGAATGGGTGCTTTTAGTCAGCCACTGTCTTTCTGCCTCGCATCTGCCTATTTAAATTGCAGGAGAAAATAATTTGGGGTTGGATTAATTTGAGGATGTGTAAATGGTAACAGAATGTGTAGATTTTCTGGTGAGTGCGGCTAAATTTGTACAGTAAAGTGTATAAGTGTATTTGCTCGTGTGTATCCGTCACTCTGGACTTGATCAGAGACCACGGAGTTCCTGTCTTGTATTGCATTGTGGTGCATTACTGCATCTGGAGTCTCTTAATATGTGATACTGTAGCATATGTGTGTGTTTACTGTGTATTCGGTGTGGTATGGCGGCGTGTGTGGTTCATTATAGATGTGGAACAGGGGGCCCATAGATGCAACAGAGGACTGGAAAATTAGCTGCTTTCCAATGCTGGATAGCATTTGTTTTCACTCAGGCATTTTCTGAGGCCTCCCTTTCCCGTACAGAAAGAGGGAGGGAGATTAAGAGGGGAGAAGGGAAACGGCAGGACAAGGAAAAGAGTAGTAAAGAAAAGGATCCTTATGCACTACATATCCCCAGTCTAAACGTAACAAAAGGATTACTTAATTTGATCATGACTGGTTTGGTCCTTGTCTTCCTTTTACTCTTTTGGCAATAATGCAAACAATTGTGGTTGGTGTGAGTCAACTTTATTGCCTCAGTTCTAATGAAAATGGTTCCAGTTCAACGTTCAGTGCTGCTTGTAGCAAATGGAGAATGTATCCATTAGTCACACTTGATTAGTAAAATGAGTGCCCGTCCTGAAAGAAGCAAGCTGGGATTTTATTGGACCCTTTTAAATTTTATGTAGCTTTAGTTAGTACTGATCAGAAACAATATCAAAGATCGTCTTCAGCAAGTAGATGATACATACGTTTTACGGTAAAATCTAGAGCAGGGGTCTTCAACGTTTTTCGGGGCAAGGACCCCTTAGATGAGAGATGCATGGAGCAGGGACCCCCTTATACTAAATGTGTAAACAGAGCTATTTAAATAGAAACAACCCTATTGTCACAGCAATATTATGTTAAGACATTACATTAGCACTATTATGTTATTGTTGCACATAGGCTAAATACTTTTCTGTGTGTTATTTTTGTTTTTAATATAGATTGCTTGATTATTTTAAGGGATTTGCATCTAGAGGGTGAATTCAGATTAAATCCAGATTATATGTCAAATTAAATTATATTATATGATGGTATCAAGTCTATGTTTGTTAGTGATGTTTGGTGTTCAGTATCAGTACTCACAAACTCTTTTCCGAAAACCAAAAGCGCCGCCTGACTAAACAGCATTTTTAGGCATCACATGGGATATCTCAATAAATAACACTACTTTCTATTGTCTGTATGTGTAAATTATAATTTTACATAAGAATAACTATAGAAATACACACAGATAGGTTGTTTAAGATTTGAATACATTTTTACATTATGAATACATGCATACATATTTCAGGATTGTGTGTAATGTTTTCTATTCTAGAAAATGTATATATTTGTACTTCTGGAACTGGACTGTTGCACTCTATTGTTCAAGTAAACAAACACATCATTGTGTTAAAGTTAGAAAACACAATGTACAAGATACTTATTCTGGTGTTCATTCAAGTTTCCTTTCCAAACCCAACTGGCCCTAAAAAGGGTGAGGTAAAGAACAGCAGAAATACGCTGTGACACCCGGGATGAGATCTTGGGCTGTGGTGACTGCATAGAGATGTTGTCCAAGTAATTTTTGCTAATTCATTTGCTTCCCTCTTGAGATATTTTAACTGAGTTTGTGGGTGAGCTTAGACCCATGTGCCAGACCTATGGAGCAAACCACATCCTTGGCTCTGAGCATCTAGCTGACATAGCTTCTCTCAGGAATCCTCAAAACATACAAGCCTTTGTTCTCTTCTAAGCAATAAATGCATTGAGGGATTTTTTTGCATTAATTATCCATGTAACGCTGTATGCACAAATGTTATTTTGGCGTCAGTAACAAAGTAAAAGTTCTTTGCCTTTACTCGCTTTTCTTTTGCTCAGTCTTCAAAAACACGTACTGTACATGGACAGGGGTGTTGATGGATAGCTTTATATTTTCCACATTATGAGCTGGACTGCACAGATAAGATATAAGGGGCCGTTCTGGGGTAAAGGCTAAAGGGGTGAGTTGGGAGCTGCTATAGCACTCGCTCTTCTTGTTACAAAGCACTCCAGCAATAGTCTGTCATCGCTCTGTCCAGGGAATGAAAATCTGAAGGTGCTCTCTCTGAGAATAGCATCTATTGTGCCTGAGATTTGGCACTGGGCCAGACGGGCTATGAAGCCGGTGGCCACACAGGGTCTATTGTGCTGTGTGATCAGTGATCATTAGAGCTAATTAGAACTCTGAAAGTCATTCATTCAGTCTGTGGCCAGATTCCAAGAAGACACGGATGCAAGGCTTTCACTAGTTTATCTACAATAGCCATATCAATCATGTGCTGTACTGTATGTGTGATCAGCAAACAATTGCAACCCATTATACTGATTATGAACTTACTCTCACTACCTCAAGTTAAATAGGACAGAATAAAACATTTGTACTTCTTTTTTGCAGACATCATATATATCCTTGACACGCCGACTGTGGTGGGCATCGCGTTTGCTGCCTTTGTGATCGGAGCCCTTCTAACAGGAGCTCTATGGTTCATCTACTCGCATACAGGTGAGAAAACATCTGAAACTATATAACATTGTCAAAAAAATCCACACAAACTTGACTTGTTCGATTTGTAAGGTTCACTAGTGTATCTTTATTTGTTATCAATTTTTGTGCATTTTTATATTTTTAATTAGTATATTTTAATAGTTTTTGATGAAGCCCTCTGAAAAAAGCTACACACATTCATATGGATGGCATTTTTTCCTCTTTTTTTCTCTTTAAAGCATCAATTGTTTTAAGACAGAGTGACAAGGTTAAAATAGGTTTTGAGACCCCTCCATCTTTTCTCATTTTTGTACTTGATGTTATTGTTTTAAACACAGGACCATGTTAAGAACTAGTTATTCAGGCGAAGCAATAACTAGTTGATTAAAAAAAAATCTGCAAACATTCCTATTCTCACTGGCTGCCTGACTGAGAGTAACTGAGAGTTATGCATCATGCCATTTATCACATTGCCAATTTATGAAAGCTAATTTTTTGATGATCGGAAGAACTTGCCAATTCTTTTAGCAGCATGTTAACAATAACATATTGACTCCCAAGTTGTAAATATATCCTGTTCGTCAGCAGAATTGCATCTGTCTTTTCCGTTCTTTCAAGCCTTGGGGGCTGGGGGTGGGGTGGTTCTGCTGGGTGGTCAGCAGTATTTTGGGTACAATAGTCCGAAAGGCACTGGAATTCCCCCTATTCGCTGTTAGGGTCTCTTCAGGCTTCACAGGAAAATACAAGTACAATCCACCCACTGGATGCCAAGATTTCCCCCGCCCCTCCGTTCCACATCGCCCTTTTGTCGCCAGGCCGACGACCTCTGTTGACCCTCCAGAGGAAGCGCATGCTCTGTCTTAGTCCATGTGTCCCCACTACAGTGCCTACTGTATTCTTTTGTCTACAGTACCATCAACATGTTTCATGGCACACTGTTTTGGTACTGTTTAAAATTCTGTATTCTTAATATTGTGTAGGCCAGAAAAATTTTAGACTGAGGATCTAAGATTTGAGGATCTAAGATTCAAAAATGTGATTTTTGGACATCTATTCTTGGGTGTTCAGACATGTATACAGTTAGGTCCATAAATATTTGGACAGAAGCACATTTTTTTTATATTTTAGCTGTGTATCAAAGTGTATTCGAGTTAGAGTTTTATAATGGATATTGTCTTAAAGTGCACACTCTCAGCTTTATTTAGAGTGTATGCACATCCAGATTAGCTCAAGGCTTTAGGAATTACAGCTCTTAGCTGTTTTATTCACAGGTATGGGCTTTTCCTTAAATAATTTCTTCATAAATGAAGCATGTTAAAGGTCTGGGGTTGATTCTACGTGTGGTGTTTGCATTTGGAAGCTGTTGCTGTGAACCCACATCATGGGGTTCAGGAAGATCTCCATGCAAGTGAAACAGACCATAGTTAGATTTCAAAAACAACAAATCCATCAGAAAGATGCCGGGAACACAAAGAGCGGCCAAATCAACAATTTGATACATTCTGAGAAAAAAACACACCGCTGAGATCAGCAACAAAACAATCCTGGGCTGACATTATCCTCTCCGTGATAAAGAAAAACACAACGTCCAGACAAGTGAAGAACACTCTCCAAGAGAGTGGCTCAGTGGTTATAGCATGCCACTAGCAATGCCAAGGTCATGGGTTCGATCCCAGGGGATTGCACAAACTCGGAAACAAAATGTATAATACAATGCAATGTAAGTCGCTTTGGATAAAAGCGTTTGTCAATCAAAACAATAAAGAGAATACAAGGGAAAATACAGAGGGTTCACAACAAGGTGCAAAAGCCTCAAGAATAGGATGGGTAGATTAGACTTTTAAAATAGCCGAACAAGCTCTAAAAAGCATTTTTTGGAGAGATCAAATTAATTTCAGCCTGCATAAGATTAAAAAGAATAAAAGATATGGAGAAGGCTTGAAATATCTCATGATATGAGCATACAACATCTTCAGTAAAAAAGTGTTCACTCAGTGTGATTCCATTTCCATGCATGACTTCCTCAGGCACTGGGTCACTGGTGTTTTTTGGTGATGTAACAGAAGACAGAAGCATCCGGATTAATTCTTTTTTTCTTTATCATGGAGAGGATAATGTCATCATCCACCACTTTGATCTCATATGGACACCCAGGATTGTTTTTGTTACTGAGCTCAACGGTGTGTTTTTTTTTCTCTGAATGTATCAAATTGTTGATTTGGCCGCTCTTAATGTTTCTGGCATCTTTCTGATGGATTTGTGCTTTTGAAATCTAACTATGGTCTGATTCACTTGCATGGAGATCTCCCTGAACCCCATGATGTGGGTTCACAGCAACATCTTACAAATGCAAACACCACACATAGACTCAACTCCAGACCTTTAACATGCTTCATTTATGAAGAAATTATTTAAGGAAAAGCCCATACCTGTGAATAAAACACATGAAACACGTGAAAAAAATTTGATTCAACTGTCCAATTACTTTTGGTCCCTTGAAAAAGGGGGGAGCTTCATATTAAAGAGTTATAATTCCTAAATCCTTCAGATAATCTGGATGTGAATACACTCTAAATAAAGCTGAGAGTGTGCACTTTAAGACAATATCCATTATAAAACTCTAACTCGAATACACTTTGATACACAGCTAAAATAACAAAAAAATGTGCCTCTGTCCAAATATTTATGGACCCAACTGTATCTTGGATTTATGTTTAGCTTTTGTTATGTTTCATTTTTATTCCATAGTTTATCTTTTAAATTATTTTTTAATATCACCTGTGGCATTTAGTTTGGACAACGCTAGTATCAAATCTGTTTTTGATTGTTGTTAAAGGGGAATGAAGAGCTTAGATCAGGTAACGAGTAGAGTTTATTAATATCCACATCTTAATGCTGGCATTAGGGTAATTTTTTTCAGTTACCAGCTAAACTCTGATAGAAACACTGAATCCATGTGTTACTACCCACAACGTCTCTGATTAGTTCAAACAAGCCAAGGCATAATAAACTATAGTATTCAGTAATTTTACTCAAATAGCCCATCATAGATTTTTTAATATTGACATTAATCCCAAGTGCATAACTCGTTCTATGATTCATAAAATGATTATCTATTCATCTGATTTGTTCCCTTTTTCTTCTTGTGTAGTGTTGTGTAGTAGTTAAAAAAACGACATGAACAATTAAGCACTGCTTAAAAAGATATCATTTCATACATTAGTCATGCTTCTATAGCAGGGAAAGTTAAGTGTGGTATGTGGGGGTGTTCTGTTAGGAAAGGGCTTCTGTAATCCTGTCACCCTGCCTGTAATAGATCACACTGATAGGTTAAGGACAGTTTTACACACACGGTCGAGTGGAAGAGGTCAGCAATTGCCATCAAACTCTCTTTCTCTCTCTTTATCACACACTTAAAAACATTTCTGTGAGCTATGCATGTTTGCAGTATGATTTGTGTAAAGGAGAGATGTACAAAGGCAGATAAGAGAGTGAGAGTTCAGTACACAGCGCTGGATGAGGAAATGGACTGTTTTTAGCTGGAGCTCTTGGCAGCACATGTCTGGCACATATTAGCAGCAGAGGGGCCTAAAACAGGGAATCAGACAAACGTCCAGCATTGAGCTGAGAAGAGAAGCACGCACATGCATAAACGCATACGAACAATTTTCAAAACACAATCACACTGGTTGGACAATCATGAGTCTGTCTGTATGTCAGTGTGGTATGTAGAGTAGCCTGTTTATTAACCCTTCCATGTGTAGAGGTCACTGCAGTGGACAGTCATTTTCTGCTAATGCATGGGTTTTTATGGCATAGTTGCACATCAACCACTACAGGGGAAACTAGTGCATCTGTAAAAACCAACTTAACAACTTAAGTTAAACAGCTTCATTAAATTTTTAAGTTAATTCAAATCAGCTTTATGAGTCAATTAAACTTAAATTATTTTGAACTGACTTAAAAAAATCGAGTTGTATTTTGCAACTGGTTTCAATATAATTAAGTTAATTGGACTCATAAAGCTAAAAATTGAAGGCAGCTGAAGTTGGTGAAAATTTTGTTTTTGTGTACCACTGTCACCTCTTCAGATGGCCACTCAAGGGAAACATGAAAAAAAATGCACGAACTAGTTAATATTTGTATATTAATAAAATAAGATTACTGTACTGTAAGCAGACAGTGAAAACCATTCGACCTACACGGATGAAAGAGAGTGTTTGCCTAAAACATTGCTGCATAGAAAACTATTTTCATTCAACAACAGTTCATAATGAGTGTTAAGCTACAAATTTACAAAAAAGCACCACATTCCTAAAGTCTTCTAAAATCTGTTTAGTCTCTTTCCTCTTACAAAGCTAAGTTGGTATATGCTTATAATTTTCTCAGGTATGCGAGTTAAGGCCATTGCACATAAAGTCTGAAATTTCCGCACGTTAAAAAATAAGTACGACTTCACTTTGTGTCAATCACATTGACACACTGCCTCCGATATTTTCATCCATCAAAAAAAAATTCGGACTGGGTTCGATTTTCTGCGTTTTTCGCATCCGTAGCAAGCATTTTGAGAGGCTTTTTGGCAATTCAGAGACACCAAACGAGCGCCAAATATGAAAAAACGCATATGAAAATTTCGGACTGTATGTGTAATGGACTTTAACCTTGAAAACAGATCAGTATGATTCATAAACAAATTATTCTTGAGAGTCTTTTTTCACTTAACCAGTTGATTACGATTCTTACAGAAGACGGGGATTATAAATAACTTCTGCTGCTAAAGCAAACCAATCGCACGTCTTCAGAAGACTTGAAATATCGCTCAAGTCTAGAAGACTACTGCTTTGTTGTTGTTTTTCATGATATAAAGAGCAAAAGTAAAGGGCACTCTTCTTCCAAATTATCCGTAGTTCTTCATATAAACAAACAATGTGATTTTACAAACAATAAGTTTAAAACAACATGAGGGGTATACAGTATATAATAACAGAATTGTAATTTTTGTTCAGATTGCTTGCATGCCTGTTTGGGCTGTTTAAGTTAAGGCCTAGAAATGAAAAATATGTATTTAAGTCTAGAACAATAAACAGTGTAGACGAAGAGAAAGAGACAGACATAAACCCTAATCTGACAGTAATTGTTTCTCATTGGCACGTAAAATATTTTCACCATTTTGGGGGGGGTTAAATGGTGAGTTTACCTACTGTTTTTTGAGAAACACCAAGGTCGTGTGGTAATTTAATTGACTCTTCGCAAAGCCTGCCCCCTTTTGCTATGTCCGACATCAGCCAAAGCACTAAAGAATATTTATCATGAAATAATCATTTCTGGTGTTTCAGGCGTTATAGATCACTACAACATAGACTTTACCGTACATACTGAGCTTTTGTTCTATGAATTACAGACACTTAGAATAAGGCACTGTGAATTTTGCAGTCCTTAAGGCATCCTGAAACCTCACCTTCCTCTTCATTAATCGTCCCACTTCAGGTGACGCAGCGGCGAGGCGGCAAGTGGCAAAGTCTCAACCAGTGTCTGAGAACAGCAGTGCAGCTCACAGCATCGGAAGCACTCAAAGTACGCCGTGTTCAAGCAGCAGTAACGCATAGAAACTTCAGAGACCAGCTGGACCCAGCTCTGTGACAGCTGCTGTTTCCATTGGCAACTATCTGTGCTTTACACATTTACATTTAATCATTTAGCAGACGCTTTTATCCAAAGCGACTTACAGGAGTTCAGGGAGCAATAAAGCGATATGTCATACAGGAGCAATAATACAATAGATGCTAATACCAAGTTACTAGTTTCCACATTTGTGGAAGAAAGTGTCATTTAGTAGAACACCAGGCCATTACTAGTATATACTAAATATTACTCATATTTGAAAATCAATAGAATACATGTACAGTGCTGACATTTTTAGGTAGAAAACACGGCCTGCTAAACAAGCTTTGTTTGAGGCCTAAAAATACCAAAAATGAGTATTTAAAAACTGCTGTTTTCTGAAACCCAACAAGAAAGTGTTATTTTACCTTATATGGTTGAGATCAGTGTTAAAAAAACAAGAGCTGTTTACACCGGTCATTAAGGCCGTTTAGAGGAACAGCCAGTTCAGTAATAATTCTGGTAGTGTGGTTTCCATCTCTGCACGTAAACAAACATCAGTGCCTTACTTAATCAACCAACAACATATAAACAATTGGACAAGAGAGAAAACATCCCTATTACATTTCTTATATACAGTATGGTCAGTTTAAGGTTTGTTTGTTAAAATCAGTTGCCCAAAAGAGATACTGTATCTCTTTGTGCTATATTATAGACCATTTTGCAAGAAGTAAGCAACACTGGTCCAGAAGAACTTCCTGTTTCAGTTTTGTCAGTTTTTATTATTTCACATATATAATTATTCTTAAAAAATGTTTAACATATTAATTCATTTCTTAACTTCTGTTAGTTGTATTTTGTTCTACAGTTTAAAACAGGAAGTGCTTCTGGACCAGTGTTATTTATATCTTGCAAAATGGTCTATAGTATTCTATATACTATAAAGCTGACTTATTTGTTAATAACCACATAGTCATATCTTAACGCTGGGATAACCAGTGGTCTTTTTACATTGATGAAACATTTTGTTAAATAATGTACATAATGTATATTTACTATAAATAGTTAAAAGTATAAATAGTTTTAATATAAAAAGTTTATATACAGTGGTAAAGTTGTACAAGCGGTGTCCCAGACTTGGCCATTGAGAATATAATATTAAGACTCTCCAACCAAATTTCAGATAGTGGTAATGAGAAGTTATTTTTTTCCAAAATGAATATAGATTTGATAGAATGTAAACACTGGGCATTATTATTCAATATAAGTATAAAAAACATGATTTCGGCAAACACCTGATATTTTTATATCATGCATTTTCAGTGTAAAATAATAAACTTTTGTCACAAAAGATGTATATAATCGAATGCCAAAGAATAGGCGTCTGTTTTCATATCTTTTAGTGTTAGTTTAATGTAACCCCCACAATATACTGTATTTGTTTAGGTACTAACCCACCACAAAATTGAACAAAATCAACATTAAAAAAATCATTACCTTTTTGTGAAAAACATTTTGGAATTGTGTATGAATATGCACATAGAAACACTTTTAAAGTGCTAGGAAATGTATAAGTGCAAAGCCAGAATATTCCCACCGTCCAACTTTACATGAATGTTATGAAAATTAAAGTGCCATAATGTTGTGTATACACATTATTACACGTCTTTATTTTAGAGATAAACTGAAGAAAGAAGGGAATTGGTGGTATTTGCTTTGCTCTGTGCACATTATATTGTGTATATCCTCTGATGTGAGAATCACCTAAATCTGTGTTTGTTTTTGCTAAATGTACCTATAGAATGTATTTTATTTGAAACCATATGGTCAATCTTTAATGTAACATGTATGTAAATGTATTCTGTAAGAGAAGAGAGTAAGAATTTATACATTTATTTGTGTATAAAGTTCTATTTTTCCAGAGATATATACAAAGAGCCACCCTATAATTCTAGCCGCATACTGTGAATTTTTGTGGGCATATTTCTATAAAATATGTTTTCTCTAAATCCAAACATAATCCTTAGTGCTGAAGTGAGCTGCATTATTGCATTCACCTATATTTTTCTAACATTACCTTACAAAATCATATATAAAATGGTTTTATTGTAGATATTATATATTTGTACAACTATCTTTTATAAGAGAACACTATTTTAATTGCAATATAAAATATATTTTGATGCAAATGTTCTATCTCTCTTAAGGTCTTCATTGTTGGTGTGTGTGGAGGGGGTCCACGTGTGGGTTAAATCAAAGAAATACATTCTGTAACAGTTGTATTGACATCTAGGAATGTTTAAATCAATGCTGTTATTCATAAATGAGAGTTTAAAATTCATAGATTGTAATCAATAGTCACTTAATGGCTGTAGAGGTAACAATGGCCTTAATGGTTTTATCTGGAATAAATATCTCAAAGGCCTTTCTCTCATTCCAGGACACACTCTTGTCTGGTGACAAACACTTTATCTGTAAACTTAGGTTTATTATGACTGTTTTGGACTGCACACATTGACGTTTCTGTATACTAGATGGTAAAACTGATTGTCAGAGTATTTCTTTCTGTTGTGCATGATTGAAACATATTTCAAATCATATTCTTTTATCTACCTCATTTGTTTGTGTGTCTGTGTATCTGTGTGCATTTTGTTTTCTTGTCAAAGACGTTTACTGTACATATGGTGTACAGCTTAATGTTTCATCAAATATATAACAAAAATGTAATGTTTTATTTTGTCGATTTGACACCTCCGATGAAAGGAGAAACTGAAAAATGTAAATATGACCCCACCAGATTTAGATTTTAAGAATTTTAAGCTATCTGGCTCTGAAAGTAAACATTATTTCTGTGTCCTTTGTGTATTTGTGAATATATCATGCTGTAAATATGCATGCTAAATGTATATACCAAATACATTACTGTAATCTTCTGTCAGCTTGTTTGTGTACTGATTTCAAAGTATGTGCCGGTACAGTACTAAACCTCACTTATCAACAAATTATGGCCTGGTTCAGTAATAGCACTGTTTACAATATCAGTAGCTGATGATTTTCAGTATACACTGCAAAGTCTTCATAAAATACTTTACTTCATATGATCTAAACTGTAAGTTTATCTGTAAGGTATTGTTATCCTTTGTTAGGACTGTATTGTCATTGGACTCCTCAAAAAATGATTTCATTACATGACGTAGACCCTGTGGAGATTTGGCATCCACACTGATAAGCATGGACATAATTACATTCATAACAAAATAAAGACCTTTTTTGTTAGAAAATGATGCCCCTTTACATTCTTGGAGTCAAAAAATGGAACATAAAATAACAACAGTGTTCTGAGAGTGCTAAAAAGTGATTGCAGATTGTTTTTACTGCCTTATCCACATTCTGCCTATGTGTGGGGTAAAGGACATATGACATCAGCTTCTCAGCAATAGTCCAGACTGTCCGTCTACTGGAGGTGTTCTGCCAAATCATAATATCCTAATATTACATTTATAATCTCTTGCATAGGGAGGTTTATTTGATTCACAACAGGCTTTGTGTTTTAAACACCAATGATCTAATGTAGGCCATACGTTTTTTTTAAGGTTTAGTTGATGTTCAAATGTCAATGCGGCGAACGGTTGTCTTAGATTGAAGCCTATTATTGACCTAACAATGCGGCCAACTTCATCATTGAACCAAAATAAAGTGCAATACTCATAATATTATTTTAGGTTTTTTTGTTTGTTTATTTGTTTTGCATTATCAATTTAAGCAGAAATGAATAGAATTTAGTTTTACAATGTAAACTGCGTGACACATACAGCTGATATGAACGTTTAAAACACTTTTGCTGGTTGCGCAGATACTATGAGGTTGGGTGTTAGTGTCAGCTGTTTAAACAGAAGAGTTTAAATATGTGGCATTAAATATGTCTGTCAGTATTAATAAAAAGCATAAAATTATGCTGAGTCACTAACTATAGTGCAGTACTGGGGTGGCTATATTTTTAACCAAATGGGGAGGGAGAGGTCATTTTTCTTGGCTGGAAACAGTGGAGTAATTCCAGCTCTGAATTCTACATAGCCATAAAATTATAACCACATATACTAAAAATGCTCTGTTATGAGTTTCTGCCAATTCAAACAATCAATAAACGCACACACATCTACATGTGTGTTTATTAGTCTGAGCCTCCAGATGAATGGCCTACAGTATGTGCATACACAATTTCTTCAGATGTACACACACAAGCTTATCATTTTCACTATCCAACATGTGTGAATATTTTTGTAACAGCTCTTATCTGTTAAAACGGTTGTTGTGTTATCATTCAAAGCATGGCCCACACACCAACATCAACAATCATGTCACCATGGAGACAAAACTGTGCCCCAAATTATTGCCTCAAACCTAAATGAGAACCAAATGCTGCAAACCCCACATGTATCTGCAGCAAGAAGAATATCACCTTATATTTTTATGTAGGCTACACATAGTGGAAAAATTGGACACAGATGACGTTTAATCTCTGAACTGTGATATGACCGAGTGGGGGTTTAAGAGGGAGGAGTGCAGCAATAATTTCTTCCTCATTTCACGTAAACTATGGTGATGCACTAACCAACAAAAAACACCGCTAGTGATGAATTGTTTATAACCTCAGTGGGTTTTCTGTCATGGCCATTTGGCTCTGCTCCAGTGAAACTTCACATATGGCTGGGTCTAATACAGCTGAGCACTCCCTCGGAGAGAGCAAGTTTGTTTTTCATCTCCTGCTCTTTTTGTTTTGCTCTTTGAAGGTACCACAACTGATCCCTAACTTTTAGCTGGGAGAACCCTATAAGGCCAAAGTGAAAATATACGAATCTTTTCAAGTTTCTTTCTTTTTGTCAATTTAGATCAAAAGATTCCATTAAGTCAAAATTTGTGTTTGTGGCTTTAAGACCATGAGTGTTAGCTCGAGGTCATCTATATGCTAGTGTAGTCAGCAGTTGTCAGCAATATAGCCAAGAAGCTGATAACCGGGTTGGGCCAACGGATAGCCATCCTAGACCAGCTATAAAGTTCCAGTTAGATTTTCTATCAGGAAATACATCACTTCCACCCTTGCCTCTTTCACTAGACTGTAAACACAACCAGATGCTTTTACTGCCACCATACCTGCATTCTGATTGCAAAATACCCAGTCAATCTGTTAAAAGTAAAAACAGATGCAGAAAGGTATGAGGTGTCACAGCAAGCCACTGGCTCTGCAACACATACTCCCACCACCTTCTGTTAAAGAGCGTGACTAGAAATATGCCTATACATTTATTAGGTAAGGCTGCACATGGTTTTGGGTTTGAAAATGGCTGGTGCAGAGTTTGACTTCTAAACAATTTTGTCTTTTTATTGTGTATCATTTCATGGTTGTTCTTGTTACATACTGACCATGACACAGTTTGACAGACAAAAGTAGATTTTTTTTTACAAGGATCATCCTTCAATAAAGGTCTGACTAGGCATTTTTAAAACAGAATCATTCCTTTAGGCAGATGCTCTTAAACGTTTGGTCTTACCTTTGTGGATTTAGAGTACGCCCCATAGCTGTAGAAGAAAAAGGTCATGGGTGAAGTGTGGGGTCAGTAATGTTGTGTATTTGCATTGCCTTCTCGGGGAGCAGAGGCCATGTACAGTTCAAAGAGAAAAATGTGTAAAAGGTTGAAGGAAGTAGGACTGCATGTGTGTGGTGAGAGCAGTGTTTTTTTCTGCAAGCTCTCAGTCATCAGAGCGTAGTGTTTGATTGATGGTCTATGTAGAGATGAATAGGTGGCTTTGTTTGTGACTGCTCGGCCTCATTGATGGAGCGTGTAAATCTTTCCTGTGCCCTGTTCTCTGGTTTTCAAATTTCCATGCAATACCTTTCTTCTTTATACATAACAAGACACCTTTACATTGGTGTTTAATGTCTTCATACTGCTACCAGAAAACAGGTGATTTGAAAACTGATAAAAACATTTCCTCACAAAATATTAATGCTCACAACCTTTAAAATGGACAGGGATGACGATTTATAATATTTATGAGGCCTTGAATGTATTAATGTATCCCACAACTGCATCCCAATGACAGAAAGATGGAATGGCCAAAAAATAACACTAAAAAAATACACAGTTTTGAATTGTTGCAGAGGATGTTTATAATGAAAAACACAAAAACCAGTAAACAAAACTGAAGACGTAGGACCAGTAAAAAAAATCAGCCTGCAGGTTGAATTCATGCGGCACCATGCAGAATGACTGTCGCCTGACAAATGCAATGCATTCTGGTTAGAAAGTGATTTCTATAACATGCACTTCATCTGTGATAATGGAATCAAAAATCGCATGGTCTACCATAACAGACAACAACACTACAGGAAGCATGAAGTGTCCAACCTGATGGCCATCTCCACCCCCGCTTGGCATACCAGTATAGTTCAACTCCCACTCAATGGGTCCCATTTTACTGATCAAAGCCCATGGTCTGAAGCGCAAGGCACAGGTGCACTTAGTGAGTGTCTGAATTCACTTCTGCTAGTTTAACGACGGAAAAACGGTCAGTGCACCAGGCGCATGGTCCAAAAGGGTCCACCTCGTTTTCATACCAGCATGCCCGTGGGCAAACAAATGGCCACAAGTGCATTCGCTATTTAAATAATGTGGCGCTGGATGTGAGAATGAAAAACAGGTTCTTTCAGACAGTTCAATTAACCAGTTAAAAGACAAGATTCATAGGTTCTTTAGATAATCTCACAATAACATTACTATGCATTTCTTTTCTAACAACCGAACAGGTCGCCCGGGTGCGCGCATATGGCGGGCATTTATCATTGCTGGCAAACAATATGACACATTTGCAGTTTTGATTGTATAGATATAGATTAATATCCACTTCATCCAACGCTCTTTGTATTCTGCGTGTTCTTAAATTTCGCGCTACGAGGAGTGCGTAATCCTGCTTCAGATGATTCAGATCGAGCTGCGAACTGAACAAATCATTTGAACTGATTCATTAGCCTATTCAAATGGTTTTGCCCATTGTTCAATTAATGCTTTCAAAAGAATCGACTCAAAAGAATCGATCACTCGGGAATGCCCGTAAAAAGAGACGACAACCTTGAAATAAACAACGCGTTTTAAAAAGCATATTTTAAAATGAAGGAACGAAGGAACGTCATGCTATGTAAGTTATGTAACGAAGTAAAAGTACAGATTTTCTATTAGAAATTTACTCAAGTAAGAGTAAAAGTTCACACTTTTAATTTTACTTAAAAAGTACATATTTTCCAAAATGTTACTCAAGTAAATGTAACGAAGTAAATGTAGCGCGTTACTACCCACCTCTGCAACCCAGTGTCATGTCATAGAGTTGAAACGCATATTGTTAATTGTGATGCACAAATGGGATATGTTCTACATGTCTTAAGTATATATAAAGAAGAAACTAGTCTTATAAACTGTATATCCACTTCAGGATTGTTCTAGATTGCTCTTTGTCAGGTCTCGGGTTTAACCACCTGCCTGTCTTTCTCTCTTTCTCTCTGTGTGTGTGTGTGTGTGTGCCTGTTGTCGAGCGCGTGGCTTTGTTTTGATTGCTGCCACGCGCTCATTGTCAGTGTGTGTATGTGCCCCACCCCTCTCACCTCTTCACTCATTCCCATAATTAATGCTTATTCCCCTCACCTGATTCTCATTTATTTCAACCTATTTATGCCCCCTAGTTTCTATTCCCTGTGTGCGATTGTCATTCGATGTTTACACCTTACCGGCATAAGTTGCCGTCTTTTCATAGCTATATTATCCTAGTGATTACATTTTGTCTCGTCGTGTGGATGGTTTTATCTGCTTGGATTACTTTTCAATCTGTGGATTTTTTTTCTCCTGTCGTTCCAGGGCATGGTTTATTTTCTCCTATTTTGGAATTATTAACTCTTTCATTTTTTGTGTCTGCCCAGGCTTTTTTTCGCCCACATTGTTCTCTCTCAGTTGTGCCCCGGATATCCGCCTGCCCGCCCGGACATTCAGCGACCAGCCAACTCTACCCCCTCGGTCCCCAATGCGGCCTCTTCACCCCGCCCTCAGCCCTGGTTTTTCCTCGCCTGGGGAGGTTGGTGCTCCAGGCATTATGGCTGTCGCCTCTGACGTTGTGCCTTCATTTGAACTGTCTCTCTTGCTCGTGGTTTGCATTCCTCCGAGTCAAGTCTCACCTTTGTGTGGGCCCAGAGCCCCGGAGGTGGTTAGCAAATGACCGACAGTCCGCTCTCTCTCCTCGGGTAGAGTCCATCTAGCCTGCTGTCCCCCCCACGGACTTCCTCTTGCACATAGCCTGGACATTTCTTTGTGTGTGTGTCAGCTCAAAGTCTGTTTACCTGCTATTGAATCTGTGTGCTCTTTCCCTGACAGCTCTTGATCCCATTCTAAATTGTTGTAGAACCAGTTAAAGAGCGATTTAGACCCATTGAAGAGCAATCTAGAACCTGTTCTAGAATATTCTTAAGCAATCTAGAACTAATGCTTCAAGAATTTGATCTAGATCTGGTTGTATTATCGGTTCCAGATGCAGTTCTACCTTTGACAGTACTTGGGCTGGTTTTAACATCAGTCATAGATTTGACGGCTCTATGTCCGGTTCTAAATTTGACAGTTCTAACAACGATGCAATGTGTGATGGGTCTAGATCCAGTTCTAGATGTGGGGGTTCTCAAGATGGTTCCAGAGCCAATTCTACCCAGTTCTTTGCTCAGACTCCTGCACTGATTCGCAGTCAGGTCAAGTTGACGTTTTTAAAGTTGAGGCCAGTATTCCAAAGAGTTATTTTTAAGCACTAAACTGCCTCCTAGAAATAACTGCCCAAATCACTTGGATCTATTATCTTTCAGATTCTGAATTGTCACTTTACTTGAGGACTAGGCATTATAATCCCAATAATTTCAGCACAGGTAATTGCATTGTATGACTAGATGGTAATATTCCTTCCTTGTTATTCTCACTTGCCGAGATAAATTGACTAGGAAACAAAAATGGTGGTAACTTCAAAATATGGGTCCAGTATTTCTTTTGATGATTTTGAGGTCAGCACATTGAGCAACAATGAAATCAATGGCTGTGATGCAATTTATGTTTTAATTATGCCAGTGATCTTAAATCAGACATGCCCTAAGGAAAACAGGACTGGGGCTGCAGACAGTTTATCATTGTATCCTGTCAGAGACAGCAGATCTTCTTAACCTTTCTCTTACTGTATGTATGATAGGATCTAGAACGTTCCAGAGACCTTACCATATGTGGATCGCATAAACGGCTCAGAGACAGCCCAGACCTGAAGATTAGTTCTCATCAGCAGATTGGCCTCTGTACTGAGACATTTGTATTTACATGTTCTTGAACCTGCCAAAAGGTTGGACCATGATATAAATGATCTCTTAACGGTTTCACAATGGTTTTCACAAAAATCATACCGTTTTGATTATTCAAAATGTAAACACTTGTCCACGAACCCCTTGTTGGACTTTTTCTGAACTGCAAACTAAGAGTGGTTCTTCCCCAAATAAGGTAAGAGTAGTAGAAACACATGGTTAAATCCAGCACCATTTTGTCAAGGGACGCTTTTGTTTATGTTAACATCAGTAGACAATTTTTGTCTGTCCATCATGCTGATATACTTTTAAACTAGCTTATCCTATAGTCACAGCTGTACAAAATAGACTACCCTGAAAAACAAACAACATGTGAACGTGTCGAATTAAACCTTGACATTGTAATTTATTTGCCATATGCAGTGGTGATATATGAAGACTCTAATGGTTTAAGCTGTACCCGTTTCAGAAGAATACCTCCAAAAATGAAATATTTGATATGATGGTCCATGAAAATACTGGCCATTCCTCTTCTCCCTGTGTTGAAGTGGAAAAAATATTTAACAGGCAAACAGATGCATTTTTCATCAATTTCCAGCAATGAGTGAATTTTATTGGTCCAGTAACACCTCATTGACACTCTAAATCAGGGACTCATGTTCATGTGTGCTTTTGCCTGCACAGGTGGCAAACTGCAGCATAAATGCCTTACAATGAAACAAACACACCACAAGCAGCAGATGTGTTTTCCATCTGCACATTTTTTTTACAATGCTGTAGTCTACATATTTTGTACAACAGGAGTTGTACACACAGGGAAGTTAACGAGAAATCACTTAGTACTCCTACATGCAACAAGATGTGCTGTACAGATGCAGGTGTATTGCTAAAAATCACTATGAAATGTGGGTCAAAACCAAAAATGTAATTTTATCAAAATGTTTATAGATCCAAAAGATCTGAAATGTTTGTTACTATTATACTGTAGCTACATCTGATTGTCACCAGAGAGCTCACTGAGTTCACATTTGTGACCCAGTCTGTGAAAACCCAGATAAAGTAATTTTTTAGAGATTTACTGTTTTCACAGGAAGGGTCACATTTTATTTTTTTCACCACCGCTTCTATAGGATACATGAGCCTCTCTTAAACAGCTGGAGCTGTAACCCGCAGGTGTTTTTAATATCAGGCTAATTAAACAATCAGAAAACAAGGGGAAACAATTGCCACAAATGCAGTAACAATTACCATGCCTGCACTAAGACGTTAGCTAACCACATTTTCAGTGTTCCAAGACTCTCCAGACTTTAATAAACCATCCAATAAAGGGTATTTAAAACATCATTAACAAGAATGATTGGTAAAAACGACACAATCAGTAAGATAAAAGTTTCAGGGATAGGCAACGTTGGTGCCGCTGTCCTGCATGTCATTTTCAAGTAATCTTAAAGACTTCTGTTAGATTTTTGAGGCAGGTTTGATTAGAGTTGGAGCTAAAACATACAGGACGCACTCCAGGGTCGACATTGCCTATCCCTGAGTTAGACAGATATTTATGGATAAAACTATTGCCATGTCTCCATTAAGAGAAGAAAAAAACCAAGAACAATTTAAGAATTTTGACTATACTGATTTTTAGAGTGGAGGGCTGGAAATAGAAATGAATACAGAGGTGGCCAAATCTTGGAAGAATAGGGTCTTTTGTTTGTTTTCTGTTTTAGTTTTTGCCTGACATTCAATAAATGAACAAAAGAAAAAGTTGTGTCATTAGATCTTATGTAAGGCTCAGCATTTGACGTCATTGATTAGTTGGAAATATTTGGTACACTGGCAGTGATTTGGGACAGTTTGTTTAAAGGAGTAGTTCACCTTCAAAATGAAAATTCTGTCATCATTTACTCACCCTCTTGTCATGTCAAACCCGTATGACTTTCTTTCTTCTGCAGAACTCAAAAGAATATATTTTGAAGAATGTTGTTAACAGCCCCCCATTCACTTGCATTGGTTACAATAGAAGTGAACGGGGGGCTGTGCTGTTCTGTTACCAACATTTTTCAAAATATCTTCTTTTGTGTTCTGCAAAAGAAAGAAAGTCATTAAGGTTTGAAATGACAAGAGGGTGAGTAAATGATGACAGAATGTTCATTTTGAATGTGAACTACTCCTGTAAAATGATGCGAATATGAACTTCTCTATTATAGCGCAACACATGTTGCAATAACAGTCTGGCTAAAACCTAAAACCAGGTGCTGCTTTTTCCAATCACCCGTGTTTATAAAGTGAGTTAATAACTCTGTAACCTCACATTCAAACAACAAGAACAATATTATGACACTGCTTATTACTTAAAAGTGGAGACACTGTTTTCAAATCTGCTATAAATTTAGCTTGAGAGGTATGTTTTACAGTTTTAAGAAGTGTTGGAGTATGTGACACATTACACATGCATTAAGTAAGGGATAATGTACAGGCAGCCGGTTGTTATCGCAGAAATAAGCCCCGACAGTGTAATCAGGACCTGACGCGAAGCGGAACAAAAAGGACAATTGCATTACTATTTGTGTATGGAATACTCATTTGTTAAGATGTGTTGATATGTTCTGCAGGTCATGCCTTGACAAAACCTTTGTGCACATTGGTTGGTTTAATATACTGCAAAAGAAAATGTATGGTCATTTTCTCCTTTTTATATGGTGTGCAGGTACCAATAGATTTTTAACTTCTCCTGCACATAGTTCTGTCACGGTCCTGCCTTCTTGTTCATGATTTTCTAGTCGTGTGGCAGGATCGTGACAGGTCCCTTAGGTTTTATGTGAGAAAGCCATGGGGTGTTTATCTTTTGACACTCCATGTGTTTTCTCGTGTCTTGTCATTGGCCCCGCCCCTCTCGTTTCCTGTATTGCTTCCCTGCCCTGTCTTATGTTCTTCACCTGCCCTCGTTAATTATCCCTTGTTTGTCTCCCCTATATATTACCCTAGTGTTTCATTGTCCTGTGCTCTTGCGTTGTATGTACTGTGTACATGTACCCTGTCCTTTGTGCCATGTCTTGGTTGACATTGCATCATGTTACTGCCTGTGACATTTAATCAAGTTGAGTTTAGTCAGTGTCAGTGTAAGTGTTTGTCTAGTGTTGTTTTAATTAGTTTTCGTTCCTGTGTAGTCTGTGATTATTTATCCCTTTGTCATTGTTATTTTACCCCCTCGTGGGTCTTTGTTTTTGTATTTTTGTCAAATAAATCTTTGTTTCTTGTTAACCCCTTAATTGCTGCCTGCGCTTGGGTTCTTCCCTGCAATTTCGTGACAAGTTCTCCACACCAAGCAACATATGTTCACAATGTGGGAGAAAATCCCCCAAAAATACATCTCAATAATGCACACATGAGCATATACAGGATCAATACGCCCCAACTCAAGGGTGGAAAAAAATGGTATAGCTCATTTATGTAACTAATAAATAGATAATAATAAATAAAACTATTTTTTGGTTCCCATAGAACCATTCAGCTTAAAAGAATAATTTATTTTTACCTAGTCTAAAGAACATTTAGTGAAACAGAAATGTTCTGTGGATGGTAAAAGTTCATGGCAAATACATCCATGTTTTTTAATATCTTATCTCAATGAAACAATCTTATTTCGGTTGTATGTGCTTCTAAATCTTTCAGACTGAATAATGAGAACTTACAATTAATAAATTAAATTCAGGTGTTGTGAATGGTAAACAAATGTGCCTCCCGGTGAATACACTGCTTTTATGTGTAACAAAAACTAGGTCAATTTTAAAACGTGAATGCAAAGAATTCGAGAAAGCTATTCTGTGTTAATACATTTTTGCACTGACATTCAGATACATTAGATCATGTGATCTTTATGCTTGCTTTTACCTGGTACTGTATGTACTTTTTACAGACCCACCTTCTGCTCCCAGGATACACTCTTGAAAATAAAGGTGCTTAAAAGGTTCTTGACAACGATGCCATAGAAGAACCATTTTTGGTTCCACAAAGAACCATCTCTTTCTAACTTTTTTTAATCTAAAGAACCTTTTTTCACCACAAAGAACCTTTGAAATGGTTCTTCAGATGTTAAAGGTTCTTTATGGAAACAAAAGGTTCATCTATGGCATCGAAGAACACATGTGTCCTAAGACAGCAACCAGAAAACTGTCTGTATTTAGAAAGAAACTAAGAGGAAAGATGATGAGAGAAACAGAAAGGCAGAGTGGGGTGAAATGGAAGACCGTTCAAAAGTCTCTTTCTGCAGGATGCTTTCTACTTTGCCAGTAGACAGATGCACCCAGACAGAAGAGGAGGAGAGACTGAGATGACGGAACGTTCTGTGCAGAGAAGGGCTCCCGCGAGGATCCTCTTGCCAGGCATGATGTGAAAAGTCTGGTTACGGTCCTTGGCGTGATGGAGACCAGGGATAACTCATCCTGCAGTCTTCTTGACACTGTCTGCTTTCTGCATGTCACTCTAGCCATTTACGTCGATGAACCAGTTAGTGTGCATGTGTTTGTTTGGCAGTTTGGAGTTTATCTCGCAGACCGACAGGAGTAGGTGCTTCTTCGCCTAAACGACCACTAGAGGGCATCTTGCCTCCACTGCTAACATGAATGTTTGAGCAAACGTCGAGTACAACTTTGTACAGACAAAATGAGCAAAATTGTCCATTTAAAACAAACTATATAGGTATCTTTGAAGATTACGTTTATTTAGTGTGAAATCTGATATTTTCTTTAACTCTGATGCAAAATTCACATCTAAATTTGACCAGTCTCACCTTCAACCAATCATTTGCTTTGAAATGAAATTTTGTCATCACATACCTTTGTTAATCACTGACTTTACTCTGTTTAAGACTAAACAAAATAAATTCATTAAGAAAACATACAACTGACCTTATTTATAGAATATATCAAAAATCCAAATCTAATTTGCGATTTAGCAGAGAACTTGGGGTTATTTATAGCTGATGGAAAGCTTTAAATGACACCTTTGCTTACAATGATGCAAATTTGGCTCAACAATAATGCCACAATTCTGAAGTGAACATCCTAATGTGTGTGGGTTAGAGCAGTATATGTGCCCTGATAGGGTGAGGCATCCATATTTGACAGACCTGCACTGCAACATTCTGCACAAGGCCTTACAGCAGAGACCCTGTGGTTGTATCGAATGAAAAACTACATGCTCTTCTCAACCACTCTCTGTCTCTTCCCTAGAAGGATGTGATTGTGGAGGACAGGGGAGAGTTTGAGCACTAATTATGTTTTATGGTGTCCGATTCCCCCTCTCTGGTGAGTTCCTGTTTACATCCCAACAGCTGGACAATGTCCAGGCTGTGTATGTTTTGTGTGTGTACATGTGTGGAGAACACAGCTTGAACACATTTGTTGTTCTCTCAAGGCTAATATTCAACTCACATAATGCAACACAATTAAACTGTTCCCCCGAGAAGATGATGTGTTAAGACTGACATAACACTCATCATTATACTGCCAGACACTGGCATCAAGCCACGCTCACACACATTTGCTCCACACTCAAATACACATGCACAATAAGGTCAGATGTGTAATTATGCATTCACACACATTAAAAACTGTTTCTTCAGTTCTAGATATAGTGTAAATGATGAGTTAAGCACACTCTGTACATTTATGCATTTGGCAGATGCTTTTACATTGCATTATACTATACATGTGTTTCTAAGTATGTGCAATCCCCTGGCATCAAACCCACGACTTTGGCGATACTAGCGCCATGCTCTAACCACTGAGCTACAGGAAAGCTACAGTGTCATGCTCATCTTTTTTTTCCCAGAACCAGTGCAGTAAAATTGATGTTTACATTACATTCTAACATGATACAGAATGAGAAACATAATTACCAAATTATTGTAATCATTTAGATAGAAATACTGTCTCTCCTCTAGTAAAATGGGCAGAGTAGTAACTGACACACAAGAGACTCTTACAGAGTGTATTTAATAAAATGTGTTGGTCAGTGTTTGTCTGCAACATACATTCTAACATGATACAGAATGAGGAACATAATTACCAAATTATTGTAATCATTTAGATAGAAATACTGTCTCTCCTCTAGTAAAATGGGCAGAGTAGTAACTGACACACAAGAGACTCTTACAGAGTGTATTTAATAAAATGTGTTGGTTAGTGTTTGTCTGCAACATACATTCTAACATGATACAGAATGAGGAACATAATTACCAAATTATTGTAATCATTTAGATAGAAATACTGTCTCTCCTCCAGTAAAATGGGTAGAGTAGTAACTGACACACAAGAGACTCTTACAGAGTGTATTTAATAAAATGTGTTGGTCAGTGTTTGTCTGCAACATACTCACCAAGCAGATTCTATTAACTGTAGCGACCTCTGGTGGTCATAATAGCAAAAGGGTTTACCCACAGTCCATCTCACTCTTTCCCCCATGTTTGAGGACAACGTGTGTGACCCGTGACCTGTTTGTGCTTTTGATAATGCAGCAGCTTGCATGTTGGCAAGTCCCCACAAAGGTACTGAAATAAACCTATGTGTGTAATTTTACCCCATGCCAAATGTACATTTTAGTCATTTGCTGTATATTCAGTATTAACACATGCATGTGTGCAGCTGATTTTACAGGATGTTGCCTTGTTTATCTTTAGAAACTGTTTCTTCTTTGCATGAGACAACCACTCAAGAATCATATGTGCTGCTGTCTCTTTAAAGACAGCAAAATACATCAACTAACAAGGGGAGGTCCGTTTTTATAGTTGGTGATACATTTACATTTAGTCATTTAGCAGACGCTTTTATCCAAAGCGACTTACAGAGAGTTAGATACAGTGCCTTGCAAAAGTATTCATCCCCCTTCATTTTATTCACATTTTGTTATGCTGCTGCCTTATCTTAAACTACTTTAAATTATTTTTGTTTACATTAATCTACACTCCATGCACAATAATGTCAAAACAAAAAACTGATTTTTGACTTAGAACTTTGCAAATTTATTAAAAATAAAACAAGTACATTGCATAAGTATTCATACCCTTAACTCAGTAGTTGGTTAAAGCACCTTTACAGACTCAAATCTTTTTGGGTATCTGCATTTGGCAATTTTCTGCCATGCTTCTCCTCAGATCCTCTCAAACTCTGTCAGGTTGGATGGAGATCATCAGTAGACAGAAATTTGCAGGTTTATATAGAGATGTTCACTTGGGTTCAAGCCCAAGCAGCAGCACGTTTTTGCATATTTTCATGTGTCTTCACTGAGCAAAGGCTGGCCACTGAGCAGAGTCTGGCCACTCTGCAATAAAGCACAGATTGGTGGAGTGTTGCAGTGATGTTTGTCCTTCTGCAAGTTTCTCCCATCTCCATCATGGAGCTCAACCAGAGTGATCATCAGCTTCTTGGTCACCGCTCTAACCAAGACCCTTCTCCATCGATGGCTCAGTTTGGACAGGAGGTCAGCTCAAGTAAGAGATCTGGTGGTTCCAAACCTCTTTCATTAAGGATTAATGGAGGCAACATGCTTCTGTGAACCTTCTATACAGCAGATTTGAAAAGCAATACAGCAGATTGCCGGAAAAACAAGCTTCTGTCACGACCTCGGAGTGGAAAAACCCAGATGCAGGCAGGTGGTGGTGATGAAGGGGTTAACACAACAGACTTTATTTAAACAAAGAAACAAAACAAAAGACCCACAATGGGGTAACGAAGACAGGACTAAATATAAAAACAGAAACAAAAATACTTCCCTCGAGGGGGCAAAAACAGCAGGACAAAATAACAAGAACTAAACACGACCAAACGTCAAAACTTCAAAACACAAGGCTTAGACTGGATGAGACAAGGAGCACAAGGTACACGTACACGTACACGTACACGTACACGTACACGTACACGTACACGTACACGTACACGTACAGGTACATACACACACAATCCACGAGCACAGGACAAAGAAACATGAGGGCATTAAATAGGGAAGACAAACGAAGGATAACGACACAGGGCAGGTGAGGGTAATCAAAAACAGCCGGAAAACAATACAGGAAACGAGAGGGGCGGGGCCAATGACGAGACACTGGAGAGAACGCATATTATTGTCAAAAGGACAATAATATGTTTCTCTCCACACATAACCAAAGACTTTGTCATGGCTCTGCCTCAGGACCATGAAATCCAAGACTAGGTGAGGCAGAACCATGACAGCTTCTGGTTCACACGCATTTGAGAGATGATGGAAGCTATACATCAACAAAATATACATACTGTCAATATGGATATTTCTCTTAAACAAACGCATTGATTCGCTTCAAAAGACCTTTGTTAAGACCACAGAGCCGTGACGAGCAGATCTTTGATCAAGGGATGCACTTTTTGGAGCTTCAAAAAGTCAACACCCATTCACTCCCATTCTACCGCTTGGAAGTAAGAGGATACAAGGTATTATAACTCAGACTGTATTATTCTTCAAGAAGAAAACCATATTCAGTTAGGATGCCTTGAGGGTGAGTAAAACATGGGGAAATTTTGATTTGGTAGTAAAGTATCCCTTTAAAAAGACAAGTTACCTGGAGTTGTTTCATTTTTAAAATATTAGTCAACACAACACGATTGCATGAAATTAATTGAGTCAACTGTTACATGTAAGTTGAATTAACTCAAAATTTTAAGGCAACCAGGTAACTTATTATTATTATTATTATTATTTCGAAAAAAAAGGAGACAACCACTAAATGCTTACCAGAAGACTAGGAGATAGACTATGATTCTTTTTTACTAACATGCAGTTACTTTTTATCACTTGCCATTAAAGTAATTCAGTTTTCTTGCATTGCTTAAATCTGTTTACAGCAACTGATATTTACTGAAACTGTTTATTACATTTATCACTATTAAAAAAAGCTAAAAAAAACCCAATGATTTAATTGTTGCATTTTTACTTTTAAATGTTAAAAGATTTTATGGGGTTAAAAGAAATAGATGGTCAAATAAGCGAATCATAGTAAAATACAGCACAGACTGCCAAATAAAAAAAGTCTCATACATCATTACAGATTTTTAAGGCATGGATTCCCTAGGATACCCTAATCTCAGAGCAAAACATACATCTGCACAGACATATGATGCATAGACATTTGCTTTAATTATGTTTCTCTTTGAAACGTGTTGTTTCACAACAGTTTCGCCTCGAACTGTCAAAGATAGTGATGAACAAATCTCCAGCCTAACAGCTTTCTGCTTAAACCCTGCCATCTACCAAAGGACTCAATTATTTGACGGGGCCCCAAAACAAACATTTCAGCCGGAGGTCTTTTTTATTGACAGTGCTTCTGTAGCTTTGGCGCAAATCCACCACTTTCTTTTATTCTTTTGTAATAATACATTAAGTGGAAAACAGCAGTGGGTCATTGGCAATTCTCTTTCAAGAATGATCTGTGGAGGCGCAACATGGTTTATTACAATAATGAGCATGAACAATGGACAATAGAACACAATTTTTTGTCTTTTGAAGAGAAAAAGAATCAGTACTATATAAAGCTCCTCTTTTTATTCTTCCTCAGATATTCAGTGAAATGAAAACAAGCATTACTCAAACATCCATCTCTGCTTCTTTGCTCATATCTCAAGTGTGCAGAACTAATCAGTGTTTGCTTCTTGCAAGGTCTATCCATTTCTGATGAACATTGTTCAAGCCCCCCCCAAACAAAAGCGACATCAAAGCCTATGCCTTGTGCTCAAAAGCAGCTTTGGCATTGTAATCTATTTCAAATCCAGCTGTCTTAAAACTTGTTTACACAAAGATCAACTACAAAACTTCGTGGGAAGACATCACTACCTCTCTGGTATAAATAATTTAACTGGTGTTATAACCTTAAACTCTCTGTTTTGCCATAATTGCTTTGCTAATAATGTTCACAAAGAGTAGCACAAAGAATATAAACTACAATGCTGCTGAGTTTACACGCACGCAATACTCAATTTAAAGAGGTAGCAAAAACCCATGGCAGGGAAAGTTTTCAAATTTAGAGAACACTTTCAAACAAGGAATTGAGACTATGCAGAATGGGAAAACGAGTGATTATGAGCAAAAAAGATGAATCCAATAAAGGCACTCAACACTCCACTAATAAATAAACAAAAACTCCAGGAAGTTAAGTGAAGTTTAATTCCATTCCACAGTGACACTACAAACAACTCACAGACTAAAAAGGAGAAGAAAGAATGAGAAAGCAAACAAGACCACTAATCATTTTGGTTATTTGTGAGAAAATATGATTGTTTTATTACTATTAGACGAAACAGTTATAAATAATAAATGCTCCAATTTAAATGATACCATCTGATACACCACACACAAGACAAATTGCTAGTTACTTTAACAATATTCTTTGTAAAAACATCTAATATTTGCATAATGTCTCAAGTGACTATTAAGAATCTGAGTTCTTGTTATCCATAACACACGAGATGTTCTGCCACCTTGTGGCTTTGTCATCTTCTACAAGGATGAGATTTCATCAGAATTAAAATGCTTTTGTAGTTCACATGCATTTATATTTGTTTTTAACCAACTAACACCGCAGATTACATTTTTCATTTAAAAATAAAAAGATATATACTGTACATTTGTGGTGCGTAACATATTCCATCGACTTTCTGATGATTTTATAGCGATCAGTTCCTGAAAGGCATAAGACATTATTTAACAATGTGCTCCCACAAAGCAATATTTAAAATCCATCGGATGTTGTGTTATACACCACCAGGTACAGTACATAAAATCTCTTGCTTGTCAGATTTTGAGCGAGTAGAATGGTAATAATCTGAGTGACCTTGGAATGATGGGCAAAGCGAGTGAAAGAATGTCTTTCATTACAGCGTTTAGGTGTGAGTGTCTCAGAGCTGTCTGTGAAACAGGATGGATGAAACGCAGTGTGCCGTCTGTTCTAACCTGCTTTAAAGACAAACCACCTCTGGTGAAATGATGAACTCTCTAATCCTTTGTATTCATTCTTTTGCCCCCAGATTTAAACGGGAGCACCATCTCGTTTTCTGCCTGTTAACAGGCAGCAGTATAATAATGTAGTTTCCTATGATGTTCCGACACCATTGCTCCAGGCTCAAGCTTAGTCGGCAGCGTACAGGATCAAGAAAAAATGTGAGCCAGTGAAACTGGAATAAAAATGGCCCATTGTACCCCAAGGTAGGGAACGAGAACAACTAACGTGAGACACAAACAGTATAATAAATTATTCTGTGCTCATGTTCCAGCAGACCAAAATCAAACTTTTGAACGTTCGCTTGGCAGGAATTACTTCATGCTCTGAAAACAGAGGACTAATGTTCATTTTGATATTTCCTCATGTGTATACAATACGTTATCCAGACTGACTCACCGTTCCACCTGCTCATAAATCTTTAATATTATTCCTTTATTTTTCAATAATGATAAGCATGGTGTAAACTTTTATTAAAAAAGAGTAAACAGATTTGTGGCACAAGTGAATAGTGTTTATTCTTCTTTTTTACCTTAAGTGATTTAGCTTATGACAAAAGTAGATGGAATATGAAAAGACTACATGAAGAATAAGCATGTAGTGTTATCACTACGTATGTATGAAATGTACTACTATTACTACTCGTGGTATATGAAACAAACAATGGTCGCTGATTTCAAACAATTCCCTGTGCCTGTGGCAATAATGGTACTATCTGAAATTGCAATAATGTTTAATAAGTATGGTTACTCCAGAAATAAATAACTATAATCACTTTCTGACAACATAATTAACATTACAGTCAATAATCATATCAACCACATCATTAGGTGTGCATGTCCACCTTTTCCACCATCTTTTTTCTGCCTTTTCAGAACCCCAGCATTAACTTCACCTAAGAAGAACTCACCCCTCTGTCTGTGGAATAATCCATATCCCGAACGGGGGATCTATTTCATGTCACACACTCGCCAATCTTTATAAAAATCGAATACACTGTTTCTTTGCGCAAAATAATACGACGTTATATTTTCAATGTATCTTTAAGGGGATTTAAGCATTTCCATTGATTTGAGTACATCATGCGATTTGTAAAAGCACAGACCGAACGTCCCTTCTGGAGTTATAGTTCAACCTGCAGAATTTTAGGCAAAATGGCGACAATGTAACGAATGGAGGGCGAAAAAGGACTATAATCAAGTAACATTACAAACTTGCTCGTTGTTATAATTTCGTGATATGGGAAGGTAGGTTTAAAGCTTACAAATGTCTTCCCTTGCCGGATGTGCGTTTTACCGTATTGAAAGCTGAGAGCGTGACGGGTACAGTGCGTTGACTCCTTGCATGGGCATGGGAGTATATATATATGCTACGCGGGCTTGTGCCAACACCGTGACAGTCACGGTACCAGCTACTGCCAGCATGTTACCGTTCTGTTGTCATAGGTTGCTTCGTATTGCACTGGTGAAAAAGTTGTAAGCTCTTCTGCCACCTGAACGCACTTGCGAGGTTTCTTATTCCCCCCTCCCCGATAAGCACTTTATATGCAGTTTTACAAGACGGGTGTCAAAATCGACCCCTAGCTGTGTCAGTCAGTGGATGAGACGAATCCTTTTGGAATGTCAGGTTTGAGTTTATGTCGCTGGCTTGACACTTTGAGAGCGCAAATGCGCTCGTCTTGAATGCGCCCAGCGCGACCTTGATTGTACAGAATTTGGGAGTCAACGCGTTTCTGCACCGCAACATGTTTTGCACTCCGCAAGGCAACACACAGTCGATCATGTTTTCTTGTAGAATGCTCAAAGAGTAGGCCCTAAGCAAGATTATTGAAGGCAGCCTGTAAATAAGAAAGAATGTTATCGAATAGAATTAAAGGATTCAAATAGCTCGTCCAATACAAGCTATTCTTGTCTTACGATGTTATCATTACATTCAGCAGCTTTAGTAGGTAGTACACAAACTCTGTTACGACAACTTTGATTACCCAAGTATAATTCTGTTAGAATGTTCTTTTTCTTGCCCTATACAGTATGTCACCATTGCCATCCAACATACTTGTCATCTTATAGAATTACTGTTGAAAAGTCCGGTTTATTTTGTTCGTTTTAATATTTAGAACAAAACGATAGTAAATATAGAGAGAAATTTTGCATGTTTGGAAGCGTAACCCATGATGTTGTTTTAATGCAAAAGTGTGACTGAGTGTTACAAAATATGTCCTTTGTTTTTATATGCTTTATATACCCTTGCCATACATATGATGCTTTGCAATTGTTTGTTTTTCTCAAATATAAGTATAGGTATAACCGCAAAGTCTCCATCTTGATTATGATTAAACTTGTCATTGATGCTTTATTACCATAGACACTGGATAAAATGAGTCCCCAGCAACACAAGGACATTTACTTTTTTAAATTAGAATGCTATGTTTTGTTTGTGATCATGGACGTGAAGCGCTATTTTTATTTTAGTTGTTCAGACTTCTGTTGATTTGCCAGTAATTTACTCTAGATTGAATTACTTAAAACAACAGCAAAGCTGTAAATTTTACAGTGTAGTCATAATAACATCCAATACCCATAACAGAATTCACAGAACAAAACTGACAGTTAATTCAGAGGCCGTGACTGAGAACTGCTTCAGTATGTGTGCATGTTCACTGTAATATAATGTAGACATATGTCTTAAGAGCGATTCATGGAAAATAATCAGATTAACGAACATAATAGAGGAAGGTCAAAACAGAAGGAACAGGGCTCAGTATGTAAACAAATCCTGTGAAGCAGGCTTTCATAGGATGACTGCGTAAATGAAATAGTCTGAGCCAATTTTACACAAATTGATTATGTTTCACTCTGCAAGGTCAAATATTTGCACTGAGGCGCATTTCTGGAATGTGCAGAATGATAAAAATCGGTCCCGTCTTCCTTGTTTTTTTCCTGTGCTTCCAGTTCGCAGTGTTCTAAATGAACACACAGGGGACTGTTTTAATAGAGGTACGCTGGCCTGAATTAGCAAGCCAGCACTACTGCAGCTGGAGTGAAGAGATATTTCAGTAAGCTGTTGATCTAACCAGAACATTGAGACCTGTATAAATCTATTAGAAGAAGAGGCAGAGAGAGAGAGATATAGAGAGAGATAGAGAGAGGCCTATGTATCTTGTGCTTTGACTATTAACTTCTCATTCTACTTCTGTTAACCTTTCCTTAAAGGCAGTAGATTCATCAGTATATTAGAATGTAATGTGCGCTGTTGTTTATGTTTACCTGATGTTTGAAAACTTTTAAAAGATACTTGGAAAATACAGTTTCCACATTTCTTGAATATGTCTTTTAAAAAGTTAGATAGCTGAAAGAAGTTATTATGCTGTAGCCTGGTAGGGTTTATGATTATACAGTGAGGGAAATAAGTATTTGATCCCCTGCTGATTTTGTAAGTTTGCCTACTTACAAACAAATGAAGGGTCTATAATTTTTATGGTGGGTTTATTTTAACTGATAGACACAGAATATTAAAAAAAATCAGGGGAAAAAAATGTTATATAAAGGTTATAAATTGATTTGCATTTCAGTCAGTGAAATAAGTATTTGATCCCCTACCAACTAGCAAGAATTCTAGCTCCACAGATTGGTTATGTGCCTATATGGACCACAGATTAGTCCTGTCACTTTAAGAAAGTACTCCTAAATCAGCTTGTTATGTATATAAAAGATGCCTGCCAACAGAATCTGTATCTTCCAGTTCAACCTCTCCAACACCATGGTCCAGACCAAATAGGTTTTAAAGGATGTCAGCGACAAGATTGGAGACCTGCACAAACCTTGCATAGGCTACAGACAGAAGCTTGGTGAGAAGGAGACAACTGTTGGTGTGATTATTTGGAAATAGAAGATATACAAAATAACTATCAAATGCCCTTGTTCTGGAGCTCCCTGCAATATTTCCCCAATGGGGTAAAGATGATCATGAGAAATGTTAAAGATCAGCCCAGAACTACACGGAAGAAGCCTGTTAATGATTTCAAGACAGTTGGGAACACAGTTAGCAAGCAAAACATTGGTAACACATTGGTAACACGCTATGCCACAGTAGACTGAAATCCTGAAGCACCCGCAAGGTCCTCCTGCCCAAGAAGGCCCGCCTGGCTCGTCTTAAGTTTGACAATGAACATAAAAATGATTCAGAAAAGGCTTTGGCGAAAGTGCTGGCACTGCTGTGAGACCAAAATGGACTCCTGTGTTTGGAGGGAGAGAAATGCTGACTATGAGCCCAAGAACATCATGTCTACAGAGAAGCACAGTGTTGGAAACATTCTGCTTTAGGGCTTTTTCTCTGCTACAGGTATACAGGATGACTTCACCGCATTGAGGGGCTGAGGGACGGGCCCATGTACCGTAAAATCTTGGACGAGAACCTCCTCCCCTTAACTAGGTCACTGAAGATGGGTCATGGATGAGCCTTTAACATGACAAAGACGCAAAACATATTGCCAAGACAACCAAATAGTGGCTTAAGGAGAAGCACATTAAATGTCCTAGCCAGTCTCTAGACCCTAGTCCTATAGAACCTCTGTGAAGGAGGCTAAAACTCCAATTTGCTGAACGACAGCCAAGAACCCTTAAAGATTGACAGAGGAGTGGACTAAATGTATCCGGACACATGTGCAAACCTGGTGACCAACTATCAGAAATGTCTGACCTCTGTGCTTGCCAACAAGGGTTTCTCCACAAAGTACAAAGTTATGTTTTGCTTGGGGATCAAATACTTATTTCACTGACTGAAATGCAAATCAATTTATAACCTTTATATAACATTTTTTTCCCCTGATTTTTTTAAATATTCTGTGTCTATCAGTTAAAATAAACCCACCATAAAAATTATAGACCCTTCATTTGTTTGTAAGTAGGCAAACTTACAAAATCAGCAGGGGATCAAATACTTATTTCCCTCACTGTAGATGTATATACGATTAGGCATGGAATAATAGTGCCCTTTTTAACTGCCATTCCTGATCAAATTAAATAAAACCGAACCATTTTATTCATACTCCACAATATAATTGAGAGTAATGGCCAGCAAAAACACCTGTTTATTTGGTCCACTCATTTTCAGCCCTGCACGAGAATATAAAATATTTAGGAGGAAAGAAAAACATGCACAGCAAGCCTGAAAAACATAAATCACAGTAAATGCAATTTTCTCGTGATATTGTAATTGTGATTCTTAGCAGTTTAATAATTAGATTTTACTTGGATGTTTTAAACTGTGTTAGAACTTTCTGTGAGCTACACATTTTATTCTTTATATATCATGTTTACAATGGTTTCTGAATAATTTATCACTGTTAACTGCGCTTTCAAGGGGCGAAACAATTGAACGTCAACAGCTATTTCATTGTAAGATTGTGCTGATGGACAATGAGTTTGCTGTTGTTTGAGTAATAGAAGACGGTTATGCGTTTGTGAGAAACATAAACTATTCCCTATACAGTGAATGCTAAATTGACCACTATATGGGGAAGAAGTGAATGAAAAGTGATTTCGGACACTGATGTAATATATCCTGTGTCTGACAGTACTGTCGAAGACATTCGTCATAACGCTTAAGTTCATTTTCAACTTATTTGTCATGTTTATTGTATTAATTTATAATAAAGAGAACAACACAACTAACTGTTTGCCACGTTTATTCTATTACGTTTATTACGTTTAATAAAATGATTTAAAATATTTAAAGAAAAACACCACTGTATATAACATTCATTTAATCAGTTTATTCTCAAAAAGTAGAAAACAACTGTCAACCAGAATAAACACAACACAAGTGTAGGCCTATAAATGTGCATTCATGGTATTAAAGCAACAATATGGAAGAATTTTGTTATGAAATATCCAGAAATCACTTGCACAATGTGATATATTTCATGCAGTTTGGCCTCGGTGACATCAGAACGAAACCCAATGACCCCAAAAACACACCCACAGCAGGAGAGAAAGAGAGGGATCCAGTGGACCTGAAACACACCAGAGTATGTATGAGTATATATATATATTATATATGTATATACAGTATCTCACAGAAGTGAGTACACCCCTCACATTTTTGTAAATTTTATTATATCTTTTCATGTGACAACACTGAAGAAATTAAACTTTGCTACAATGTAAAGTAGTGAGTGTACAGCTTGTATAACAGTGTTAATTTGCTGTCCCCTCGAAACACACAGCCATTAATGTCTAAACCGCTGGCAACAAAAGTGAGTACACCCCTAAGTGAAAATGTCAAAATTGGGCCCAAAAAGCAATTTTCCCTCCCCTGTGTCATTTGATTTTTTAGTGTTACAAGGTCTCATGTGTGAATGGTGAGCAGGTGTGTTAAATTTGGTGTTATCGCTCTCACTCTCTCATACTGGTCACTGGAAGTTCAACATGGCACCTCATGGCAAAGAACTCTATGAGGATCTGAAAAAAAGAATTGTTGCTCTACATAAAGATGGCTTAGGCTATAAGATGATTGCCAAGACCCTGAAACTGAGCTGCAGCACGTTGGCCAAGACCATACAGCAGTTTAACAGGACAGGTTCCACTCAGAACAGGCCTCGCCATGGTCGACCAAAGAAGTTGAGTGCACGTGCACAGCGTCATATACAGAGGTTGTCTTTGAGAAATAGACTTATGAGTGCTGCCAGCATTGCTGCAGAGGCTGAAGGGGTGGGGGGTCAGCCTGTCAGTGCTCAGACCATACGCCGCACACTGCATCAAATTGGTCTGCATGGCTGTCATCCCCAAAGGAAGCCTCTTCTAAAGATGATGTACAAGAAAGCCTGCAAACAATTTGCTGAAGACAAGCAGACTAAGGACATGGATTACTGGAACCATGTCCTGTGGTCTGATGAGACCAAGATAAACTTATTTGGTTCAGATGGTGTCAAGTGTGTGTGGTGACAACCAAGGTGAGGAGTACAAAGACAAGTGTGTCTTGCCTACAGTCAAGCATGGTGGTGGGAGTGTCATGGTCTGGGGCTGCATGAGTGCTGCCGGCACTGGGGAGCTACAGTTCATTGAGGGAACCATGAATGCCAACATGTACTGTGACATACTGAAGCAGAGCACGATCCCCTCCCTTCGGAGACTGGGCCACAGGGCAGTATTCCAACATGATAATGACCCCAAAAGAAGCTGAGGGTAAAGGTGATGGACTGGCCAAGCATGTCTCCAGACCTAAACCCTATTGAGCATCTGTGGGGCATCCTCAAACAGAAGGTGGAGGAGCGCAAGGTCTCTAACATCCACCAGCTCAGTGATGTCGACATGGAGGAGTGGAAGAGGACTCCAGTGGCAACCTGTGAAGCTCTGGTGAACTCCATGCCCAAGAGGGTTAAGGCAGTGCTGGAAAATAATGGTGGCCACATAAAATATTGACACTTTGGGCCCAATTTGGACATTTTCACTTAGGGTTGTACTCACTTTTGTTGCCAGCGGTTTAGACATTAATGGCTGTGTGTTGAGTTATTTTGAGGGGACAGCAAATTTACACTGTTATACAAGCTGTACACTCACTACTTTACATTGTAGCAAAGTGTAATTTCTTCAGTGTTGTCACATGAAAAGATATAATAAAATATTTACAAAAATGTGAGGGGTGTACTCACTTCTGTGAGATACTGTATATATATTTATATATATTAGGGCTGTGTATTGGCAAGTGCCTTCCGATACGATACATATCACAATAGATGGGTCACGATACAATATATTGCTATGTATTTCGATACGATACACATTCGCGATATATTGCAATACTTTAAATAGAAAATGTAAACAGTAGAGCTAGAAATACAACATGCTGTGCACCACCTTGGGTTTTCTGTAAGGATAAGTGTAAAAACATCCCTTACCTGCGATACATGGACCTTTAGATCAGAGGTTTGGGTTCTCAAACTGTGGCACAGGGAAATAAGGTGGGTCACGCAAGTCACTTGGCTGTTGTGGTGCATTACAGTTAAAACAATGAACATGGGCAGTATAAAACCTCTGGTTCATCCGTGCTGTAAATGTGCTGGTTCACATCCGTGAAAGCACAATAAATGTCATTGTTCATTTTCTTAATAAACTTTTTGTCTAATGCACTCAGTGTTGGGCAAGTTACTCTGGAAATGTAATTAAATGACTGATTACTCCTTTTAAAAGTAATCAAGTTACTGGTCTGATTACTTTATTTCAAAAGTAATTAGTTACATTAATCATTACATTACTATCCCCCACCCCTCAAAAACACAAAATAACCTCTTTAGCCTTCTCAAGACTAAACTTTATTGGGAAGTGCATACTCTACTCTATCTCGTCTTTAATTATTTTAATACATTCTTTCTGCTTATTCCATACTAAAGCCTGCCATAAATAATAATAATAATTAAACTCTGTGATATTTTAACTTAAAACATTTTTTCATATGTTAAAGGGAACCCGGTGTATAGAGAGATGTATGGCTTAATGCGTTGTAATAGCCTTACACTACTAGCATTTGTCGTTAGAAACACATCAAATATTTTCAGCTCTTAAAAAAACCCTAAATGTAATACTCATTTTAACCTAAGGAGGCCGCCATGTTCTTTTTCGATGACGTAAACTGGTTGCACGCACAGCTAGGCAGCCAAACTAAACACCGACACACTAATCAGTTCTTCAGTAAATATAAGGTTCTGTAGGATAATATATATATATATATATATGTAGCAGAGTGAATCACTTGTGCCTATGTTGTCAGGTGATTTCACTCGCTTTAATTATCAGACTCTCGACCTTGGTAGCACATAAGGCGGAGAGCTGTCCACACGGACGTGTGCCATGGTTCATACCGCCCCTCGGTGACGTCATCTGTGGTCGCCGAAGGTATTGCTCGTTTGTAGCCTTCTGTTTCGTGTTTGGAGTGAAAGGAGAAATAATTTTTTATTATTGCAGTATGCCGTCTATTGTCGGCTGGATGCTGGCTTCCCGTTCCCCCTGTTAGGCTCTTGTTATACTGCTGTTATAGGAGTCAAGGTCAATGCTCCCTGCTGCTGACCAACTTTATGGAGATGCAGATTTCATTTTCCAACAGGACTTGGCACCTGCACACAGTGCCAAAGCTACCAGTAACTGGTTTAAGGACCATGGTATCCCTGTTCTTAATTGGCCAGTAAACTCGCCTGACCTTAACCCCATAGAAAATCTATGGGGTATTGTGAAGAGGAAGATGCGATATGCCAGACCCAACAATGCAGAAGAGCTGAAGGCCACTATCAGAGCAACCTGGCCTCTCATAACACCTGAGCAGTGCCACAGACTGATCGACTCCATGCCACGCCGCATTGCTGCAGTAATTCAGGCAAAAGGAGCCCCAACTAAGTATTGAGTGCTGTACATGCTCATACTTTTCATGTTCATACTTTTCAGTTGGCCAAGATTTCTAAAAATCCTTTCTTTGTATTGGTCTTAAGTAATATTCTAATTTTCTGAGATACTGAATTTGGGATTTTCATTAGTTGTCAGTTATAATCATCAAATTAAAAGAAATAAACATTTGAAATATATCAGTCTGTGTGTAATGAATGAATATAATATACAAGTTTCACTTTTTGAATGGAATTAGTGAAATAAATCAACTTTTTGATGATATTCTAATTATATGACCAGCACCTGTATATATATATATATATATATATATATATATAGTGTGTGTGTAACAATGTTCACAGCAAGGAAGAAGGAGGAGGGAACCGGCGAACGTTGAACAACAAAACTTTAATAATAATAAACAAACAACAAAAGAAAGTAAAATGCCGGCAGCTCCCTCACGGTCGACTGCCGGTCACACATAATAAAACAAACGTAAAGTCCAGGCCTGGTTCTCTCTCGTCCTTTACTGTTGTCGCTCCTCCTTTTATATAATGCTAAAAGAAGAAAGAAAGAAAATAAAGACGCTATTTGGTGTATTTTCCTACATTTTAATATTGTTTGTCAGAAACAACACAAACATGCATATTAATAACCAAAATCATTTCAAATTTATCATATGTGACCCTGGACAACAAAACCAGTCTTATGGGTCAATTTTTCGAAATTGAGATTTTTACATAATCTGAAAGATGAATAAATAAGACTTCTATAGATGTATGAGTTGTTAGAATAGGACAATATCTGGGTGAGATACAACCGTTTAAAACTCAGGAATCTGAGAGGCAAAAAAATCAAATATTGAGAAAATCGCCTTTGAAGTTGTTAATCAGGGGCACTGTGGCAGGCCATCCACTCACAAAAATAAAGTTTTTATATATTTAAGGTAGGAAATTTACAAAATATCTTCATGGAACATGATCTTTCTTAATATCCTAATGATTTTTGACATAAAAGAAAAATCGATAATTTTGACCCACACAATGTATTTTTGTCTTTTACTAAAAATGTTCCCCTGCTACTTAAGACTGGTTTTGTGATCCAGGGTCACATATACACAATGTTTTAGCCATTATACAATGCATTTTATCCAGATTTTGACTTTTTGATGTTGATTTATCAGCATCAGTAGCCTAACGTTATTGTCTCCCTCGGTCATTAGCTGACGGGGGCTAATATTCACGTGTGCTCTAATACAGAATAAATAACCAAACAGCAAGCATTATTATTGTGTTTATCAGTATATTCTCATAATGTATAAAGTATACGATTATGGTGGATGCTGATGTCTTAAATAGTCTTAAATGTCTCAAAGGCGGTAGTTTAAAGCTATGATTTAAGCACGCTCACCTTGAACAGACGTCTAATACTGAACGCGTTCTTCTTTTATGGCTGGCAGGCTGGCTTGTGTCAAGAGGACATACCGCCACCTACTGTCCCTGTGTGTTTGTATATCTGATCTTATGTTTTACGTGTCATATTTTACTGTTATATATGGAAAACGTCTCGGTTACGGTGTAACCTCGGTTCCCTGATGGAGGGAACGAGACTTGTGTCGAACCGACAGAATGGGGTTCGTCTTGAGAACCAATCGCTTCCGACTATCTTAGAAAAGGCCAATGAAAATTGGCGAATGAAATTTGCATGCCGGACTCCCCCCCGGATTCCGGGTATAAAAGGGAGACGGCGTGCTCATTCATTCACCTTTGTTCTGAGGAGCCTAGCATCCTCCCGACGCTGGTGGCGCACGTGTTGTGGCAAGAGGACACAACGTCTCGTTCCCTCCATCAGGGAACCGAGGTTACATCCGTAACCAGACGTTCCCTTTCTGTCGGTCTCTCGACGTTGTGTCGAACCGACAGAATGGGGTTCCTATGGAAAACGCCATAACACGGTGCCCTGTCACAATCTCACGAGCGACGGTGACTGGCCTGGGCGGTCAGCCGTGAACACGCTACGCGAAATTGTAACCTCCAGTGGAGAGGTAGGGGGTCCCAGAGCTTTCAAAGATGGGAAGGCCCCTACCCGGCCGTCACAGGGGGCCTTGTTTCTCTAAATGCGAGAAGCCGCCCGGACACGTAAGGCCACTGGGTAAGCGCTACTTCCTCAAGTGGGGGATGCGCTACAGAGCCACTTCCTACCGCAGGGAGGGAATTAGTGGAGAACCAACATGGTCTCACCATCAGGGAGAACTCATGGGAAGAAAGTGCGGACTGAAGTAAACCGCAGGTGGAGGTCCACCTGGGGAGGTCATGGGTTACCAAGGTGGGAACCAGCATGAGGATACATCAGACGGAACCGCCCTGCGGGGGGTTGCAACGTCTGGAGCACTAGGTCCGGTTAGAGCTATGTTGCGAGATAACTCAGTGTACCCGGCCTAAGGGGCAGGGCTGCTCTGCCCAGCCCGCCCCAGGAGGGTGCTTATAGTGATGGATGGAGTGCCTGTTCTTACCCAGGGGGAAAGAAGGGAGGCAGTTAGTACGCTGCCCCCAGGAGAGGGGGAAGGGTCTGTCACAGGCGTACACCCTACCGGTCGCCGGTCTTGCCTGATGCCCGCAAACTCGAGCTGACCGGTTTTACGCGGAGGCTGTAGGACCTCGCGAAGGTGATGGGTGTAGCCCAACCNATATACACAATGTTTTAGCCATTATACAATGCATTTTATCCAGATTTTGACTTTTTGATGTTGATTTATCAGCATCAGTAGCCTAACGTTATTGTCTCCCTCGGTCATTAGCTGACGGGGGCTAATATTCACGTGTGCTCTAATACAGAATAAATAACCAAACCGCAAGCATTATTATTGTGTTTATCAGTATATTCTCATAATGTATAAAGTATACGATTATGGTGGATGCTGATGTCTTAAATAGTCTTAAATGTCTCAAAGGCGGTAGTTTAGTTTAAAGCTATGATTTAAGCACGCTCACCTTGAACAGACGTCTAATTACTGAACGCGTTCTTCTTTTATGGCTGGCAGGCTGGCTTGTGTCAAGAGACATACCGCCACCTACTGTCCCTGTGTGTTTGTATATCTGATCTTATGTTTTACGTGTCATATTTTACTGTTATATATGGAAAACGTCTCGGTTACGTTTGTAACCTCGGTTCCCTGATGGTGGAAGGCGAGAGTAGACATTGTGTCGAACCGACAGATGGGGTTCGTCCTTGAGAACCAATCGCTTCCGACTTCTTAGAAAAGGCCAATGAAAATTGGCGAATGAAATTTGCATGCCGGACTCCCCCCCGGATATCCGGGTATAAAAGGGAGACGGCGTGCTCATTCATTCACCTGTAGTTCTGAGGAGCCTAGATCCTCTCCGACTGCTGCGTGGCGCACGTGTTGTGGCAAGAGGACACAACGTCTCGTTCCCTCCATCAGGGAACCGAGGTTACATCCGTAACCGAGACGTTCCCTTTCTGTCGGTCTCTCGAGTTGTGTCGAACCGACAGATGGGGTTCCTATGGAAAACGCCATAACACTGTGCCCTGTCACAATCTCTAGCGAAGCGACGGTGACTGGCCTGGGCGATGTCAGCCGTGACGCTACGCGAAATTGTAACCTACCAGTGGGTAGGTAGGGGGTCCCAGAGCTTTCTGAAAGATGGGAAGGCCCCTACCTTCGGCCTCACAGGCGGGGCCTTGTTTCTCTAACAGCGAGAAGCCGCCCGGAACCGTAAGGCCACTGGGTAAGCGCTACTTCCTCAAGTGGGGGATGCGCTACAGAGCCACTTCCTACCGCAGGGAGGAGAATAGTGGAGATACCAACATGGTCTCACCGATAGGGAGAACTCATGGGAAGAAAGTGCGGACTGAAGGAGTTAACCCGAGGTGGAGGTCCACCTGGAGGTCATGGGTTACCAAGGTGGGAACCAGCATGAGGATACATCAGACGGAACCGCCCTGCTGGGGGGTTGCAACGTCTGGTAGCACTAGGTCCGGTTAGAGCTATGTTGCGAATAACTCAGTGTACCCGGCCTAAGGGGCAGGGCTGCTCTGCCCAGCCCGCCCACAGGAGGTGCTTACTAGTGATGGATGGAGTGCCTGTTCTTCACCCATGGGGGAAGAAGGGAGGCTAGTTAGTACGCTGACCCCCTTAGGAGAAAGGGGGGGAAGGTACTGTCACAGGCGTACACCCTACCGGTCGCCGGTCTTGCCTGATGCCCGCAAGACTCGAGCTGACGGTTTTACGCGGAGGCTGTAGGACCTCGCGAAGGTGATGGGTGTAGCCCAACCCGCAGCTCTGCAGATGTCTGCCAGAGAGGCGCCTCGAGCCAGTGCCCATGAGGAGGTGTCTCCGTTGGAGACTCTCACCAGTGGGCGTAGGCGATCTTGGATGGTACGCCATCGACGGCACCATGATCCAGTGCGTCAATCTCTGTTTGAGACAGCCCTCCCTGCTGATCTCCAAAACAGACAAAGAGCTGCTCAGAGCTCTGGGCTCTGCGTGCGGTCCAAGCAGAGGCGCAATGCGCGTACTGGACACAACACGGATGAGGTTGGGTCTTCCTCCCCGGTGGGGAGCGCCTGTAAGTTCACCACCTGGTGTCTCGGGGGAGTGGTGGGAACTTTGGGCACGTAGCCGGGCCGGGGTCTCAGATAGCGTGAGAATACCGGGCCCGAGTTCTAGGCAATCTGTGGACACGGAGAATGCTTGTAGGTCCGCTACCCTCTTGAGCGTCCTCCCGAGAGCCGTCTTCATCGAAGTGAGAAAGAGCGGCATCTCCGAGGGGCTCCAGGACCGCATCAAGGTCGTAAGAGGGTACGGAGCGCGGGTGAGGTGGTACCTTCCCGCGCCCCTTAGGAACCAAATGATCAGGTTGTGCTGTCCTAGAGACTACCAGCAACTGGTCGTGATGAGCGGCAACAGCGGCTACATACACGTTCAGTGTGGAAGGGGAGAGATTATTCTCGAGTCTCTGGAGAGGACCGCATCCACTTGATCAAGCAACTCCGCGGGTCTTCTCTCGAGAAGAGCACCAGGATGAGAAGAGGCACCACTAGGCGTATCGTCCCTAGTGGCCAGGGCCCTAGCCTGAGTAGTGGTCTAACCGCCGCGGGGTTGGCACTCAGGATCTCCTCGTCCGTCCGCCAGACATGGAGGCCAGGTTGCCCGTGATGCCTAACGTGCCCTTCCCCTGGGAAGCAGTCCCTCAGGGGAATCGGCCAGGGGGGAGCTGTCGTCAAGAGCATTAGCTCCGAGAACCAAGTCCGGTTGGGCCAGTATGGCGCAACTAGTACACTTGATGCTCCTCTTCCCTGACCTTGCACAGGGTCTGTGCAATGAGGCTCACTGGGGGAAGGCGTACTTCCGCTTGTCCCACGGCCAGCTGTGCGCTAGAGCCTCCGTGCCGAGGCAGGGAGTACCTTAGCGGCAATGGGTGGTGTCCAGGGAGGCGAAGGGGTCTACCTGAGCCCGCCCGACTGTCCCCAATGAGCTGGCTACGCGGGGGTGGAGTCGCCACTCTCCGCGAGGCGTCAACTGACGAGAGAGCACATCGGCTGTCTGGTTCAGGTCACCTGGGATATGTGTGGCCCTGCGGACTCCACAGGAGGAGGCGTCGGGCGAGTCGTGTTAGCTGCCATAAGCGAACGCCACCCTGGCGGTTAAAAACGCTACGGCATTGTGCAGTCCGACCGGACCAGCACGTGCTTTTCTGCACGAGAGGTTGTAACCCCTTCAGTGCGGGTAGCACATCCAACAACTCTAGGCAATTGAATGCCTGCGCAGGCGGGGGCCCGTCCATCGCCCTGACACTGCGTGCCCGTTGCACACGGCACCCCAACCCTGCAGGGAGGCGTCGTGCCCTGACGCGTCTCGCCTGCCCGAGAGGGACCCCCGTCCGTAAAAAGGTCATTGAAGACCAAGGGGTTAGGGTGCGTCGGCAGAAAAGCGTAATCACCATCCGCCTGCTGCCGGTGTGCCACGCTCTCCAGGGAACTCGACTCTGTAGCCAGTGTTGGAGCGGTCTCATGTGCATCAACCTGAGGGGTATCACCACCGTCGAGGATGCCATGTACCCAGGAGCCTCCTCCCGCTGACTGCTTGAAAAATTCCAGGCAGTCAACACTGACTGAGCGCGAATCGCGCTGTAATGGAGACAGAGTTGAGTTCCATACCAAAAAAGAGTATGCTCTGCACAGAGGAGAGCTTGCTCCTTTTCGGTTGACCTGTGGTCCCAATCGATCTAGGTGCCGAAGCACTAGGTCCCTGTGTGTACATAACAGATCTCACGAGTGTGTCAAATGAGCCAGTCGTCGAGATAGTTTAGTACCCGCACACCTCTCTCCCTGAGGGGAGTGAGGGCGGCTTCCACGATCTTCGTGAAGACTCGTGGGGACAGGGACAGACCGAAGGGGAGGACTCTGTACTAATATGCCTGACCCTCGAAAGCGAACCGTAGGAACGGGCGATGACGAGGGAGAAGAGACATGAGAGTAAGCGTCCTTCAGGTCGATTGCCATGAATCCATCTTGACATCTGACAGATGCCAGGATGCGCTTCTGCGTGAGCATCCTGAACGGCAGCTTGAGTAGGTGCCTGTTCAGGGTACGCAGATCTAGCGACCCCCGCTCTTTTGGGGACGATGAAGTACGGGCTGTAAAACCCGTTGAACATCTCGGCTAGAGGGACGAGCACGATCGCTTCCTCACCAGAGGGGTGGCGACCTCGGCCCGAAGCACGGGGCATCCTTGCCTCTGCTGAGGTTAAGAGGATGCCCCGAAACTTGGGCGGGCGTCCGGGGAGTGGATCGCGTAGCCGAGACGGACCGTATTCCGTAGTCACCGTGACGGTTTGGGAAGCTCTTGTCAGGCTCCCAGGGACCGACAGGGAGGCTAGGGGTACGTTCTGCTTCATCGACCTCCCGGGGGTGGTTCGATGGCTGGCAGTACGGATCCCTCGCCGTGGGGGGGACCCCCGGGGAGGAGATCGGCTCTGCAGTTTTACCTGTCTGGCGAAGATGTAGCACAACGCACCATCGAATGAGAGTGCTTAGGCTGTGATTATCCTGACATTGGGTCTTGCGCAACGTCGAGTTGCCGAACACCGTCGTGTAGAGGGTGAGAGCGGCTGTGATAATACCCAGACGATGATGTGGCACAAAGCACCGTCGATTGAGAGTGCTTAGGCTGCTGATTATCCTCGACATTGGGTCTCGCCGTGACGCAACGTCGAGTTGCCGAACACCGTCGTGTAGAGGGTGAGAGCGGCTGTGATAATACCCAGACGATGATGTGGCACAAAGCACCGTCGATTGAGAGTGCTTAGGCTGCTGATTATCCTCGACATTGGGTCTCGCCGTGACGCAACGTCGAGTTGCCGAACACCGTCGTGTAGAGGGTGAGAGCGGCTGTGATAATCCCCAGAGAGGGAGAAAACTTTTAGAAAGGTATTCTCGAACTCCCTGGGGTCTTCCCATGAGGGCCGCATTGGCTTTCGCCGCGGCTGCTGATGGGGTGGTGGTCTCCTCTTCGATGTCTCGAAGAGGACCAGGGCTGCTGGGAAGCAGACGGTGCACGGGATCTCGGCGGCCAGAGGGCGGTCGAGTCGCGGCTGGGGAGGACATACGTGATATCCTCTGTCTGCTCCCTAACTGTCGAACTCGACAGTATCACCAAACAGCCCCCCCTTGCGAGATGGGTGCATCGAGAAAGCGGACTTTCTCAGGTTACTCACCTGTGCAAGGTTCAGCCAGAGGTGTCTCTCCTGGACCACAAGTGTGGACATCGCCCGACCCAGGGCCCGCGCGATCACCTTGTTCGCCCGAGAGCGAGGTCGGTGAAGCCGCGGAGTTCCTGCATAAGCGCTGGGTCGGTCTTACCCTCGTGGAGCTCTCTCCGCGCATTGGCCTGCAGGAAGGCCATAGCATGGAGAGAGGGGACAGCTTGGCCCGCAGCAGAGTAAGCTCTCGACACCTCAGATGCCGAAAAGCCTACGTGCTTTGGACGGGAGTCTAGGTCGAGCCCCGGGGGGACATCGACGTATCCTCTAGCTGCCCCACCATCGAGGGAAGAAAGGGTGATGGAACTAGTTGACGTGTACGCGCCGAAGGGGGCGTTCCAGGTCGTACTAGGTTCCTCATGCACTTCCGGGGGAACACGGCACTGAGGGCGAGTGCGGCTTGGAGCCGCTCTCAAGCCCGATGTACCGTGTATCCAGCCGCGAGCGTTGGGAGAGGCAGTGCGGTGCACCGCAACCCAAAGCCGGCGGCCCGGGAAAGCATGGCTGACATTTCGACATCCGCTTCTTCCTGATCTCGACCCCCCGAGGGAGGGAGCTTCAAGGAATCGTCGGAGTCTGATGCCAGTAAGTCACCCCCGATGCTGCAACAGACACCTCATCATCACGTACCGTGTCCGATACGTGATTGAGGAATAAGACGGCGGACCGTCTTATGGGGAACGGTCAGACGAGCAAGGCGAGGTGCGAACGGTCCGCGAGCCAGTGGCTGACGGATTAGCGCTCACAGTAATCCTCATATCACCCTCGCTGCTCGCCGTAGCGGGCGGCAGGGCCGTAGTCCTGCCGTCACGGAACGGGAAGCAGACAAGGTGGTGGCTGAGTCCCGTGGGAACACAGCCACCCGTGACGCAACGTCTGAATCGTCAGCCGCCCGCAGTGCGGGCAGGACGTATCCACAACATCTGCCCCAGCGTACTGGAAGCAGACATCGTGTCCGTCCCCCTCCTCGATGAGTGTGTTGCACCCAAGAGAACAGCGGGACATGCCACGCTGGAGAAATTTGCTCTTTTAGAGAAAAAACTCGAACACTTCTGGAACCGCCGAGAGCCCAGGGGAAGTCGCTGCAGGAAGGGACAGTCCGCTGCACCACGTCGTAGAGCCGGCAGTCTTGTAGCGAAGTCTGTTGATCACGAGCGAAGGCTCCGAAGAACAAAAGGTGAATGAATGAGGCACGCCGTCTCCCTTTTATACCCGGATATCCGGGGGCGGAGTCCGGCATGCAAATTTCATTCGCCAATTTTCATTGGCCTTTTCTAAGAAGTCAGGAAGGATTGGTTCTCAAGGACGAACCCCATCTGTCGGTTCGACACAACGTCGAGAGACCGACAGAAAGGGAACTGTGTGCTTCGCTGTTGCGAAAGAGAACAGGTTTAGGTCGCAACCATTTGACATCACGGATTCTGACGCAAAAAAATGGCGGCCTCCAAGTAAAAATATTTTTTCAAAGTTTATGAATACTGTGACAGTTACACTGTTTTTTTATTTCACAATTATAAAGTCAATGCCATTGTTCATATATTAAGCCATACATCGCTCTATACCCAGGGATCCTTTTAACTAGTATTTCTAAACCTGCATACTCCATAATGTAAAAAGTCTCTCCTTAGTTTCTTATAACTTGTATATCTTAACTAGTGCTTCTGCATATTTCTATGATGATTTCTTCGTCATTTAAAAATATAACAGCGTTAGAGCAGCAAAAACTAGTCTGACAAAACATAACATGTTGCTAATAGCAGCCTGGCACTCGACAGTAGAAGTTGATTCATTGCTCTCCTGCCCGTTACGTTACTTTCTCAGAAGTTTAACCGTGCTGTACTGCCCTTTCAGGTTGTTTTTCGCGGGAGAGAGGGTTTTGCTTACCTCCCATGACCGACAACGCACAACATGTTCTTGCCTTTGACAGAAATAAATCAAAATAATGATTGTTTTTCCAGCTACAGAACGCATACGTTTCTCTCTCCATGCTGAGTTTGTTTTCGCTGGTAGTACCAAAGATTAGTCTTGTGATAGGGAGATGTATGGGTCTGTAATACTTACAATTGGAGCATAAAGGCTAACATCGATCACGAGAGCACATATCCGGTGTCTAGTCTCCTTGCTGTTCCGGCTACTGTACCGAGTTAACGATAATCTTAATTTATTCTTAGAATTACATAAACGTTAATCGTTACAAAAGTAATCACTGCCTACTTAGTCGAATTCATAAAATGATAACCATTGCACTGAGTATCGCGGCTACTACATTCACTCTGTTTCTAATATCACAAATGCTGAATGATACATAATCGTGACTAATTACCTAAGATTTAACTCAAGAATATCGATTTGTACAACTACGAAAGATATTCTAGCAAGAACCTATCTATTGAACATCTTATTCTGGTCCACTTCCGCCAACACCTGTAAAATTGCGTTTTTCCATTTTAAGAATATATCTAAACTACGTCATATGCTGTCAATGTCAGATGCAGAGAAGTTAATTCATGCATTCATGACATCAAGACTAGATTACTGTAATGCACTGTTAGGTGGTTGCCCTGCAGGCTTATTACAAAAACTCCAATTGGTCCAAAACGCGGCAGCTCGAGTTCTTACACGTACAAAAAAGTATGAACATATTAGCCCGGTTCTGTCAACCTTGCACTGGTTACCTATAAAGCATCGCGTTAACTTTAAAATCTTGCTTATTACCTATAAAGCCTACATGGTTTAGCTCCTCAGTACTTGAATGAACTCCTTTTGTATTACAGTCCTTCACGTGCATTACGCTCTCAGGCGTCCTGTCAGTTGGTAATACCTAGAATTTCAAAATCAAGTGCAGGTGGTAGATCCTTTTCCTATCTAGCGCCTAAACTTTGGAATAGTCTTCCCTGCACTGTCCGGGAGGCAGACACACTCTGTCAGTTTAAATCTAGACTAAAGACGCATCTTTTTAATCTTGCATACACTACTCTTCCATAATATAAATCCTCTGAGGGTTTAGGCTGCATTAGTTAGATCAACCGGAACCAAAAACACAACTGATGTACTTGTTGCATCAAAGAGTGCAGAACAGTACTCTACTCTCAGCCAGTCTTGTCTCATTGTTCCAAGGTTACCACAGCGAGCAGGATGCAGTTCATGGCCTGACCTGATGGTAGAGCGGAGAATGGGAAGTGGGGACCTGACAAGAGCTGAGATGATAGAGCTGGATAAAGAAGGACGCGGTCTCTTGACATGTCTTCACCACAAAATTTCAAATGCTATTAGATTATTAATGATAATCTTAAACTATAATTTATTTTATTATAAGTTTATTTATTTTATTTAGCCTTGTTGTGCAAGTCTCTGGAGCTTGTGCAGAGGCAGCAGCTTTTGCCAGAGGGGAACTGGAATCCCCTGGTTGGGCCTGGGTTCTCCTGAGGTTTTTTTTCTCGATTAGAGTTTTGGGTTCCTCGCCACCGTTTGCATACTGTTTTTGCACTATTGCCTGACCGGGGGGGCTGCTTTAGAATTTTAAAGTTTTACTTAATTAATATTGCATATAGGAATTTATAGTCTGTTATATTTGACCTGTGCTTCTCTCTCCTTTATCTTAAATGTGTGCTCTCACTGAGCGTGTGTGTGTGCGTGCGCGTGCGTGCGTGCGTGTCTGTGTGTGTGTGCGTTCATGTTTGTATATCCCGGTGGGGACCTAAACCTGAATGCACACCAACACATGGGGACTCGTGTCACCGTGGGGACCAAGATTGAGGTCCTCATGGGCAAAAAAGCTAATAAATTGTACAGAACAATATTTTTTACAAATCTAAAAATGCAAAAACTGTTATATGATCTTTAGGTTTAGGGATAGGGTTAGGGGATAGAATATACAGTTTGTACAGTATAAAAAACATTACGCCTATGGACTGTCCCCACGGGGATAGTCTGTGCGTACTTGTCTGTGTACATGTGTGTGTGCGTGCACGTCCGTGTGTGTGTGTCTATGTCTATGTGTGTTAGTACGTGTGCATATTGTGTGTGTGGAGTGTTTTGTATGTGGGTATGTCTGTCTTCTGTGTTTTCAACTTTTTCTTGTTTTTGCAGGTACATCTTTAATTGTTTTGCTTATAGTCAATATGTCTTATGTACAAATGAAAATTGTAAAAAGCGCTACATAAATAAAGTTGAGTTGAGTTCAGTATAATCATTTTGCGCATACCAATGAGAAGTTGTGCATTTGTGTATCCTGCAGCGCGCGTCCATTCATCCTGTTCTGTGAATTTGGATTTTGAGACGTTCTTTACGCAGTTTTGCATTGGACAATCCATATGGCGTTAGTATGGCGTTATTTTAATGACAAATGTCGCGAGCGCATTATTACAAGGCGAGAGCGCATTCTTGTAATACGAGCGCGCGAATCTCTCCGCTCGCACGCCGATTTCCTTTGCTCATGCACAAAACTGGACGCGTGCTTTCAATTATACGCTGCTCCCTTATGAATTTTCTCTCCTCTCGCTCAGTGAGCGTGTGCGCACTCAAAATGCGTGCCGTGCGTCCCCGAATCCTTTGGCACTCTTGCTCTCGAGAGGTCCTCCTGTGTGTTCCAGGCATTATAGGCTGTCAAAAGTAGTCAACCAATCAGGTATAGGCTTCCACGGCGGGCCAATGAAAACGCGACCTCTTACATGGCATCGTATTGGTTGAAAGTGACTCGACGTATTCAACGAAGCAAGATGGATCCACCACGTTCTCAGGTAACAATATTAATATATTTGATGCAACATTATTAATCAAATGTATATTAGAAATGAACGGGGCATTAGGATGCTTTGTAGTAGGGATGGACAATTTTCAATAATTTCATATTCGAATATTTGAGCTCATAAAAAACGAATATTCGAATATTGGTTTATATAAATTAAGTTAATAATGATGTATTTGTTACGTTTTTATTTAGTCACAATTTCACATCAAGCTTATAATTATCATTAAATAGTCATAATGCATTAATATTATATCCTGTATATCGTTTTTTTATGTTGAAAAAATAGAAAAATACATAAAAACTGCATTTAAACCTGCGCGGAACGGTATAATACAAAAAAAACAGACAAAACAAAACGAACAAAACGCAACGTACTGTATATCGACAGTCTGTGATATATGGTTATCTTGTTTATTTTGTTTTACATGTTCTTGATAAGAAAAACAAGCATATAGGTCTATTTTACTCTGTTAACGGTTGTTACGGTTAACAAGCCGACAGCATAGAAAAAGCGCTGCTCTTCTCTAACTCCCGGTAACAAAACCCAGATCTGACAAGAATACCTGGCTTTATTGTTTATAATGTTGATAATAAATAAAGTAAATGGGCTTGATACCTCATGCCGACTGTTAAGATCCTAAAAAATACCCCGCAATAAAGACGGAGCCATAGTGCTTGATTCCCTGATTACGTGATATATCAGCACGCATATAAATATTGTTTTCTTTGTCGTTCACGGTCAGTGTCTGTCTTGTTTAGCTTTGCATTGGATTTGCATCAATAAATAAGGTAGGCCTATTTATTTCAACTAAGGTAAGGAATTACAGCGCGTTTTAAAACAAACAAAAAAAGCATCCGTGCAAATTTATTTAGGCCTACAGGCTGTAACTTGAAGGCGACGACCCTATTTGAACTTCTAGAAGGAAAATTCTTGCTTTTAGGTATGGAAAAATGTGCCAGTCTTATGTTAAGGCCAAATTCATTAACATTTGTTGCAGTGAAATGTACATTTTCATGTTTCAAGTTGTTGAAATTAGCATTAGGCCTACTTAATATATTTTTTACGAACAAATATGAATTTACCAAGAACAACCGCTGCAAACAAGTAATGGTAATAAATGAATTATTGTTGTTAATCATTTAATATTACTTTGATATATTCATACCTAATGTAAGTAATGTTAACGAATTCTGTGGCTCACCAGTTTTGAAACATTTTAATATGGTGATGTGAGCCAAGCAAACGCGATCCGGGCATCCAGTGTGTAAACTTAAAATATTTAAATTAGCTTGCAATCTGAGTGAACAAAGATTTAGGAACACATACAAATGATTTTTTAATATTTTCTGTACATTAAAAAATCATTACAGAAGAAGTGAAGAAGCGTTAAATAAGACCTGACTCTAAGGTCTTCTGTAACAGTAACTTAACCTTGTGGTGACGCAGTTTTATTCTTATGAAAAATAGGAATATTCGAATAGCATTTTTAATATTCGAATAGTTATTGCGGATCGAATATTCGAATATTTGAATATTCGTGCACATCCCTACTTTGTAGGCTACATATAAACATCCTAGTCAGTTTAACTACCATGTTATTCAGACAAAACAGGCCAACACCCTCAAGTTCATGTGGTCCTCATGCATGTCGTACACTAAACATAGTATTGTCAAAATAGTACTAAATTGATTACCGAACAATTTAGATTGGTGTCTTAAGTTAGCTTTATTCTAAAATAATATTTACTACAAGTAATGGTACATATCAAAACAATAATAGCAGTGGAGTATGATCCTCCCAAGATGGCAGCGCATCATGCAACATAGGGCATGATGTCAGCTTCACACTCTTTAATTATCATGGTGACGATTTTAGATTATTTTAGCATTTTATTTTATAGTAACAGATTTGAAATGCATTTGGAAATATCATATAATATTCTATACCTATTTGGTTATGCATTTAATGCATTTGCAGACAGACACTGTAAGTGTTCTGCATTCAGTGTTCCAGAAGTTCAGGGCATAAAACTGAACTTCTATGCAATATACCAAACGCTCCCTTACCATTCATTTCTAATATACATTTGATTAATAATGTTGCATCAAATATATTAAAATTGTTACCTGAGAACGTGGTGGATCCAGAGGCGTATTAAGACCTCATGATGCCCCTGGGCAACAGCCCCAGAGGTGCCCCCCATCCACCCACCTACCCACACGCAAGAATCCACTCATTAAAAGATTTATATATTAAAAGATTTTATAAGAATGAAACTAAGCAATTTACAATATACTATTTTACAAGAATTACACATGAACATGAGACTTTTGTAGAAAAGAACACAAAAAACAACTCTTTTCATCAAGCATTTTTAACAATTAGGCCTACTGTAGTTAAGAGGTCGCATTTTCATTGGCCCGCCGTGGAAGCCTATCCCTGATTGGTTGACTACTTTTGACAGCCTATAATGCCTGGAACACACAGGAGGACCTCTCGAGAGCAAGAGTACCAAAGGATTCGTGGACGCACGGCACGCATTTTGAGTGCGCACACGCTCACTGAGCGAGAGGAGAGAAAATTCATAAGAGAGCAGCGTATAATTGAAAGCGCGCGTCCAGTTTTGTGCATGAGCAAAGGAAATCGGCGTGCGAGCGGAGAGATTCGCCTCGTATTACAAGAATGCGCTCTCGCCTTGTAATAATGCGCTCGCGACATTGTCATTAAAATAACGCCATACAAAACCGCGTAAATAACGTCTCAAAATCCAAATGCACAGAACAGGATGAATGGACGCGCGCTGCAGGATACACAAATGCACAACTTCTCATTGGTATGCGCAAAATGATTATACATGAACACAAAATAAAACATTGTATTCACAAATCTGTCTCTATTTTTACAAATCGCCTCATGTTTATTACAATCTAAATTTCACAGATTCAAATCATACGGCATTTGTTTGTGAATAGTAGGAAAGATACATAATGTTTATTCTGTTACACACTGTACTTGATTAATATCTGCACAGTCACGTGAGCTTTATCATGCTTTTTGTCTTTTGAACTTAAAGGCCAATTTACTCCCACTGTAACCGAAATCGTCTTGGTTACGGATGTAACCTCGGTTCCCTGATGGAGGGACGAGACGTTGTGTCGAACCGACAGAATGGGGTTTGTCTTGAGAACCTATCATCTTCTGAGTATTTAGAAAAGGCCAATGAAAATTGGCGAATGAAATTTGCATGCCGGGCTCCTCCCCGGATGTCCGGGTATAAGAGGGAAGCCGGCGTGCTCATTCATTCACCTTTGGTCTGAGGAGCCTAAAGCATCCTCCCCCGACCGCTGGGGTGGGCGGCCAGTGTTGTGGCATGAGGGACACAACGTCTCGTTCCCTCCATCAGGGAACCGAGGTTACATCCGTAACCAAGACGTTCCCTTTCTGTCGGTCTCTCGACGTTGTGTCGAACCGACAGAATGGGGTTCCTATGGAAAACGCCACAGCACTGAGCCGCGTCACAATCTCTGCGGAGCGACGTTGACTGGCCTGGGCGAGTCAGACGAACACGCTAACGCGAAATTATGACCTTCCAGTGGAGAGGAAGGGGGACCCAGAGCTTTCCACAAAAAGTTGGGAAGCCCCCTAACGCCGGCCGTCACGGGCGGAGGCCTATTCTCTAAATGGCGAGAAGCCGCCCGGCACCGTACGGGCCACTGGGTAAGCATTATTCCCCCTGGGGGAAAACGCTGCAGAGGCCACTACCTACCGTAGGGAGGAATTAGTGGAGACACCACATGGTCTCACCATCAGGGGAGAACTCATGGGAGGAAGTGCGGACTGCAGGAGTTAACCGCAAGGTGGGAGTCCACCTGGGGAGGTCATGGGTTGCCAAGGTGGGAACCATTCATGAGGATACATCAGACGGAACAGCCCACGGAGGGGGGTTACCACGTCTGGAGCACTAGGTCCGGTTAGAGCTATGTGGGAGATAACTCAACTGTTCCCCGGCCTAAGGGGGCAGGGCTGCTCTGCCCAGCCTGTCCCCTGGAAGGGTGCTTAGTGATGGATGGAATGCCTGTTCTTTACCCGAGGGGAAAGAAGTGAGGCGGGATCGCCACTGCTCCCCCCGGAGGGGGAAGGGCTTCCGCAGGCGTACGCCCTACCGGCTGCCGGTCCCACACCTTGCCAGGATGCGGGCTGACACCGGTTCCGCGCGTAGGTATTAGAACCTCACGGAGTTGTTGGGCATAGCCCAACCCGCAGCTCTGCAGATGTCTGCCAGAGAGGCGCCCTGAGCCAGTGCCCAGAGGGGTGTGCCTCACCCCAACGGGCAGGGGCGAATAGAGATCGGTATGCCCTAACGAGGGCATCCACGATCCAGTGCGCCAGCCTCTGTTTGGAGACAGCCCTCCTGCTGACCTCCGAAACAGACAAAGAGCTGCTCAGAGCTTCTGGGCTCTGCGTGCGGTCCAAGTAGAGGCGCCGTGCGCGTACTGGACAAACACGGATAGGTTGGGTCTTCCTCCCCGGTGGGGAGCGCCTGCAGGTTCACCACCTGGTCTCTCGGGAGAGTGGTGGGAACCTTGGGCACGTAGCCGGGGCGGGGTCTCAAGATAACGTGAGAATCCCGGCCCCGAGTTCTAGGCAATCTGTGGACACGGAGGGTGCTTGTAGATCCCCTACCCTCTTGGAGGTGAGCGCCTGCGGAAAGCCGTCTTTATCAAGACTGAGAAAGAGCGGCAACCCCGAGAGGCTCGAAGGGGGCGGGGCCTCTTGAGGCCCGCCACCTAGGTCGCAAGAGGGTACGGAGCGCGGATAAGGTGGTCACCCTCTCGCGCCCCTTAGGAACCTAATGACCAGGTCGTGCTGTCCCAGAGGCTACCCAGCACTTGGGTCATGATGAGCGGCCGTAGCGGCTACATACATTCCCAGTGTGGAGGGGGAGAGGTTACTCCCCCGTCTCTCTTGAGGACGGGACAGCTCGTACCCGACCGAGCAACTCCGCGGGTCTTCTCGCCGAGAAGAGCACCAGGACGAGAAGAGGCGCCACCTATGGGCGTATAGCCGCCCAGTGGCCGAAGCCCTAGCCTGAGTGACGTCCCAACCGGACCGGGGGTGGGTCACTCAGGATCTCCTCGTCCCGTCCAGACATGGAGACCAGGTTTTGCCTGGGATGCCGTAACGTGCCCCTTCCCCTGGGGAAGCTTCCCAGGGGGAGCGGCCAGGGGGGAGTTGTTGTCAGAGCCTCAGCTCCGAGAACCAAGTCCTGGTTAGGCCAAGGGGCGTAACTAGTACCACTTGATGCTCCTCTTCCCTGGCCTTGCACAGGCCTGTGCAATGAGGCTCACTGGGGGGAAGCGTACTTCCGCTTGTCCCGCGGCCAGCTGTGCGCAAGGGCATCCGTGCCGAGGGTACCTCGGACAGGGAGTACCAAAGCGGACAATGGGTGGAGTCCGGGGAGGCAACAGGACCACCTGTGCCTGGCCGAACTGCCCCAAATGAGCCGGCTGCGCGGGGAGGGAGTCGCCACTCTCCGCGAGGCTCGACTGACGAGAGAGCGCATCGGCTGTCTGGTTCAGGACGCCTGGGATGTGTGTGGCTCCAGGGAGCTGATCACCTGCTGACTCCAGAGGAGGAGGCGTCGGGCGAGTCATGTTAGCTGCGTGGTGAAGATAGCCACAGCAGCTGTGCTGTCCGACCGGACCAGCACGTGCTTCCCTGCACGAGAGGTAGTAGCCTCCTCAATGCAAGTAGCACAACCAACAACTCTAGGCAGTTGAAATGCCAACGCAGGCGGGGGCCCGTCCACCGCCCCGACACTGCTTGCCCGTTGCACACGGCACCCCAACCTTGCAGGGAGGCATCCCAAAGGGGACCCCTGTCCGCAAGAAGGTCATGGAGACCAGGGGGTTAGGGTGTGTCGGCAGAAAAGCGTGTGACCATACGCCTGCTGCCGGTGTGCCACGCTCTCCAAGGAACTTGACTCTGCAGCCAGTGTTGGAGCGGTCGTATGTGCATCGACCCGAGGGGGACCACCCCCGCCGAGGATGCCATGTATCCCAGGAGCCTCTTGTTACAGGGGGACCGCTGACTGTCTGATCTTCAGGCAGTTCAACACTGATCGGGCGCGCTAGTCAGTCGCGCTGCCTCTGGGAGGCCGCGAGGGTGCGGCTTCCTCTCGCGGGTCTCGCGCCCCCCCCGGGGGGTGAGCGGGGCCGCTGTGAGGACAGAGTCGAGTTCCATACCGAGAAAGAGGATGCTCTGCACCGGGGAGAGCTTGCTCTTTTCTCAGTTGACCTGTAGCCCCACCGATCTAGGTGCCGGAGCACCAGGTCCCTGTGTGTACACAACAGATCTCGAGAGTGTGCCAAAACTTGAGCCAGTCGTCGAGATAGTTAGTACCCGCACACCTCCTTCCCTACGGGGAAGGAGGGCGGCTTCCACGACCTTCGTAAAGACTGTGGAGACAGGGACAGACCGAAGGGGAGGACCCTGTACTGATATGCCCGTCCCTCGAACGCGAACCGTCGGAACGGCCGATGTCGAGGGAGGATCGAGACATGAAGTACGGTCCTTCAGGTCGATGCCATGAACCGTCCTGACACCTGACGGACGTCAGGATGCGCTTCTGCGTGATCAACCTGAAAGGCAGCTATTGTGTAGGTGCCTGTTCAGAACACACAGACCCAAGATAGGGCGCAACCCCCGCCTTTCTTGGGGACAATGAAGTACAGGCTGTAAAACCCGTTGAACATCTCGGCTGGTGAGACGGGCTCGATCACTCCCTTCACCAGAAGGGTGGCGACCTCGGCCCGAAGTACGGGAACATCCTAGCCTCTGACTGAGGTATATCGGATGCTGAACTTGGCGGGCGTGAGGCGACTGGATCGCGTAGCCGAGACGGATCGTCTTCCCTAGCCAGCTGACAGCTGGGAAGCCGGACAGGCTCCCAGAATGAGACGGGGACTAAGGTACGATCTTTTTCATCGTCCCCCCGGGGGGTGGTTCGATGGCTAGCAGTACGGATTCCTTGCCGGGGGAGGTCCCCCGGGGAGGAGATCGGCTCTGCTGTTTTTCCTGCCTGGCGACTGCGCAGCTCAACGCACTGTCTGACTGAGAGTGCTGAGGGCTGGTGTTTATACTCGACATTGCGCTTCGCCATGACGCAACGTCGAGTTTGCCGTTCACCGTCGTGCAGAGGGTGAGAGCGGCTGTGGTAACCCAGAGAGAGAGGAAACTCTCCTTTTTTGAGAGTAAGTGGGCGCTAGCCCCCCGGAGGGGGCCAGCAGATGGAGAGACGGGGCAGGATCCGTCCCTATCCGACTTCCCAGCGATGTGGCTGGGGTCGGGCCCAATGGTAGCCTCGATCCCCCTGAGGTCTTCCCATGACGCCGCTTCGCCGCGGCTGCTGATGGGGCGATGGTCTCCTCTTCGCTGCTCCTCCAGGGGGCCGCGCCCAGAGCTGGAGGGCGTCGAAGAGGACCAGGGCTGCTGGGAAGCAGACAGTGCACGGGACTCGACGGCCGAGGCGGCCGAGTTGCGGCACGGAGGACTGCTTCTTACTGTCGAGAACCCTCCGGGGAGGCCGCGTGCGGGTCTCGCGCCCCCCCGACGGGCGGGGGGTGAGCGGGGCCGCTGCGGCTCGACAGTAACACCAACCAGCCCCCCCTTGCGAGACGGGTACGTCGAGAAAGCGGACCTTCTCAGCGTTACTCATCTGCGCAAGATCGGCCAGAGGAGTTTCTCATGGACCACAAGTGTGGACATCGTCCGACCCAGGGCCCGCGTGGTCACCTTGGTCGCCCGTAGAGCGAGGTCGGTGGGGCGCGGAGTTCCTGCATAAGCGCTGGGTCGGTCTTACCCTCGTGGAGCTCTCTCAACGCCCTGGCCTGGCAGGAGCCATAGCGTGGAGAGAGGAGGCAGCTTGGTCCGCCGCAATGTAAGCTCTCGACACCAGAGATGCCGAGACACCACATGCTTTGGACGGGAGTCTAGGTCGAGCCCCCCCAGGTGGCCGCCACCTACGGGCACGAGTGCACCGCGGCGGCAACTCCACCTGGGGGACACCGACGTATCCTCCAGCTGTCTCAACCTCGAGGGAAGAGAGGGTGACAGAACTTTGTTTGACGTGAAACGTGCCGGAAGGGGCGTTCCAGGTCTTACAAAGTTCCTCATGCACTTCCGGTAAACACGGCACTGGGGGCGGGCGCGGCTTGGAGCCGCGCTCAAACCCGAGGCGCCATGTAGCCAGCCGCGAGCGCCGGGAGAGGCAGTGCGGGCACTGCAACCCAACACTCACGGCGGCCCGGGAAAGCATGGCCGACATCTCGACATCCGCTTTTTCCTGGGCTCGACCCCCCGAGGGAGGGAGCCCGAAGAATCGTCGGAGTCGGATGGCAGTACGTCACCCCCCGATGCTGCAAGAGATCTCATCATCACGCATCGTGTCCGAATACGTGATTGAGGAATAAGACGGCGGACCGTCTTTTTGGGGAACGGTCAGACGAGCGAAACGAGGTGTGAACGGTCCGTGAGCCGTGGCTGGCGGATTATCGCTCACAGTAATCCTCATATCACCCTCGCTGCTTGCCATAGCGGACGGCAGGGCCGTAGTCCTGCCGCCACGGAACGGGGAGCAAACGAGGTGGTGGCTGAGTCCCGTGGGAACACAGCCACCTGTGACGCAACGTCTGAATCGTCACCGCCCGCAGTGCGGGCAGGACGTATCCACAACGTCTGCCCCAGCGTACTGGAAGCAGGCATTGTGTCCGTCCCCCTCCTCGATGAGTGTGTTGCACCCATGAGAACAGCGGGACAAGCCACGCTGGAGAAATTTGCTCTTTTAGAAAAGGAAATTTGCTCGAACACCTCCGGAACTGCCGAGACGCCCAGGGGAGAGTCACTGCAGGAAGGGACCGTCCGCTGTCCACGTCGTAGATTCCAGCAGAAAGAATGATCACCCAGATCATAGAGAAGCTCACCAGATGCGTAGGCTCTGAAGAACAAAAGGTGAATGAATGAGCACACCGGCTTCCCTCTTATACCCGGACATCCGGGGAGGAGCCCGGCATGCAAATTTCATTCGCCAATTTTCATTGGCCTTTTCTAAATACTCAGAAGATGATAGGTTCTCAAGACAAACCCCATTCTATCGGGGTTACGTCGAGAGACCGACAGAAAGGGAACCAAAGCACACCCACACATCAGCTCGAAGAGTTCTTAAAATTTTCGCCATGCTCGCTTCCACTTACTTTTGGCTGTATGCATATGACATGTTTTAAAAAAATATATATAGATAGTAGAGGTATCGCTATCGATACACTATCGGAAAAAATATATATTGTGAAAGTTACATGTATCGATATTTTTGCACAGCCCTAATATATATAATATAATATGCTCCTTGTTCAGAGTTTGCAGTCAGTTTTCAGTGTTTTAGCACCACTGCATCGCCTCCTAGCATATGATGTAAAGCTCAAATCTAATTGGGCTGCATTTTTTTTCACCTGGTGAATGTAGAAAAATTTGACACACGGGTCGAAAAAATCTTGAAGCATGAATGTTTGTGTGGTGTGAAAGCTTTCATAGGGATCCATTGTTTCAATTCTGACGCATCATTGCATCTCATATTTTTTGCGTCAAGTATTAAAGGACCATTAGGGTCAGTAACTTATACATTTACATCAGTGGTGTCGGTGCCTCCTCTTCGGGGGAAGTAGGAATTCAAAATACGTGTTCAGCGCTTTACGTGAACCTATGTGCATCATGTCAAAATACGTGCCTGCTGCAGACGCGTTGAAAGGGTTTATTATAAAAGAGACACTCGCGTTCAGAAGACATTGCATTAACGCTTAACTCTGATTACACATGAGACTAAACGAGTATCTAGCAAAAGCGAGCATCTCTTTTATTAAAAACCCTTTCGACGTGTCTGCAGCAGGCACGTATTTTGACATGACGCGCCACACACATGACGGGCTAAATACATGTTTTGCCGAGCTTCGCATTACTGCTTCCCCTGAAGTGGAGTCACGGATCGCCACTGATTTACATTATTAACATTTTTCCACGTTTTAGAAAAATAGTACACTCATCATAATTACGGAATAATTCAAATGTTACTATGAGGATTATGTTTAAATCAATATGATAATATTTAAAGTAGCCATCCTTTGTCTAGCATTTGCAGAAATGTACTTGTGGTGCTTTATCAACAAGCATCTTGGAAGTATCACCCTCAGGTGGATCTACATTTAATTATTCAATATTAAGGCTTTTTATTTTCCATTCAAGTGCAACACACCTGCTGAAATCCACAGAAACCTGTGGACAGCTGTATTTGGCTTTATGATTAAATAATTGCAGCTGTAATTATAATCCCAACTAGTTTTATGATGAATTGTACAGTCCTAATACACTCAGTGACCACTTTTTAGAGTTGTTTGCATCTAATACTAAAATCCCCCTTCGATACCCCATAATATATTTTTGAAACCCCGGAAACTAGCAAACATTTTATCGCTTCCGGTTCTCTTGTTATGATGTCAGTGGGTTTTTAATGGGTTTTTGGTTTAAATGCTTAAAATAAGGTCAGTGGTTGGTTAAAGGGGTCATATGACAAATTTAAGCAATATATACAGTAATATAATATAATGTTATATGTACTTACATGATTTAATAATGTAGCAGAATGAAGTGCGCTGTAAAAAAATTCAAGTTGTTTCAACTAATTATTATTTAGTAACTAGTTCCACAGAAATTTTACATTCACTCAATTTCTGTCCCCAAAGTGTTACTTGAATTGTTATTTTCTAAATTGGCCCAAACTTGACTCAAATATTAAAAAGTATGCTTTTTTAAACTAGTTTTTTAATATTTTTAAACTAGTTTTATAGTTCATTCAACTAAAGTTTTTTAATTTGTTTAATATTTGAAAACATACAGCAAAGATTCTGTCAATTAAAATTGAAGTATTTACCCCACGTTTTATCTGTTACTTCAATTAATTCTTATTATTTTGGGATTTTAACTAGAAAAACCTGTGGTACTAGTTATAAATAATTGCACATTGGGGTTGTTACCAAAAAAGTAAACCACACAAATAAACCAAGACATAGCTTTTAATTCATAACAATCACTTCTCATATAGACTGAACATACATGATTAAGTGCTCCTGTTGACAGACATTAGCCTACATTTCAAATACAACAGCAAACTTATTTGCTGAACTACAAAAAAGGCCTATTGAAATAAAAACGACACAAAACATAGTATTTTGAGTTTGTGAATTCCTGCGGAGAAAATCACTTGCTGCCCTCCATCAATACATGGCTGTGGTCTGCAATAAAGAAAACAGGTTAAAATATACAAATGAATTTATTTGAGAACAGTGTGCATGTGTGCCTCATCTACGTTAGGCTTGTTAGGATAGCATTTAACTCATCTTGACTATCACCTCTTCTGGATTGATACATCCTGATCAGGGCTGCGTTTCCCGAAACCTTCTTAACGCTGTGTTGTTCTTAAGTTATACCTTAAGCTGTACGTTATCGTTAATACGTGTTTCCAGAAACCTTCTTAGTTAAGTATACCTTCTGTAAGTCATACTTTCGTAAGGTTGGTCTGGACCGCTCTTAGCTATACCTTATCGCCTTTGATGGTTCATACCGCTATGCAAAAAGCTTTTCTACATCGCAGTTTAATTTCACATTTAAAATTTAATACAATAATTTAATATAAAATTCTATTTAGTTTTAAATTTACATTTTTACTTTAACTTAGTTTTAATTTTACAAATAAAATACTCGGGTCAAAACAGTCAGTGTATGCTATTGAAGTGTTTTCATGAATAAAATTGTCATACACTGATGGTTGTTAGCGTTTTTAATTACAGCCTATTTGACAGGAAAGGTGTAGTCTATAGGCTATAAAGGGAATGAATGTTATGGGGAGTTTGGTCAAACTTTGGCAGCGAGACAGCGAATAGTTGTCTTAAATCAAAGACGCCGCCGTCCGCGGAGCCAGTATTTGCACAATTTCATTAGAGAACAAGCCCTGGCTACCATGTCAGAAGAGAAAGTTCAACACAAATTTAGCCTGCCACGGGAGCAAATTCTGCAGCTCTTGCATCTTGTTGGCCCAGCATTGTCGAGACAAACTCGACGGAGCTACCCCCTCAGCCCCGAAAATCGGCTGCTGCATGGCGGCTCTTCGTTTTTATGCCGTGGGGAGTTTTCTGGAGGTGTTTGTGTTCACTCAGTGACAAACATCCGGCTCTGTCATGCCACCGATTACATAGGCTACGTATGCCTTTCGCCAGGCACGACGTGATGGAGGCACATCAAGGCTTCCATGCCATTGCGGGTGTGCCGCGAGTGATTGGCATTCTGGATGCGACACTTATCCCTATACACAAATTAGTGATTTACGCCAATAATGTGAATCAACACAGATCGTGGAGAACATTAACACATGATGGCAAATTATGAGAATATAAATGACCCTTTCAAAAACAAGCGAAGCCAAAGAGCCAGTTAATGCAGCTGGTTAACGCAGAAAACATATGGCCGTGAGGGTGCGGGATCGGACACTTGCAAAATTATAAATACATACATATACACACATATTTCTTTATTTATTTATACTATTTCAGTGAGCCCTGATAAATGCAATTTCTCCTATTTCTAAAGCGTTTCTTTATAATAAACATTGTTTTCTCAATACTTTACCCACTCTATAACGCAAGGTAGAGCGAACAAACACGCCTAGAAAATGTATAACTTGAGTTAAGGTGTACCTTTAGAGCCTTCATAGCGTGCTAAGAGACAACCCCAGATAGCACAATCCATCTGGTTTACATCTATTTGACGTCTGCATTTACATCTGTAAGACATCTGCAATACATAGTTTGCTCATCTGCAATACGTTTCGGAGACGTCTGAACGTCTGTAATACGTCTGCTAAAGATCTGGAGATCTGCTGCTTAAAAACATCTGCTAAACATCTTAGAAAGAGCTGTTGTACATCCATTCTAAATCATAAACATCTTACAGACATCTTCTAGATGTCTATATGACGTCTGACAGCAGACATCTCCGAGACGTATTGCAGATGAGCAAACTATGTATTGTAGATGTCTTGCAGATGTAAATGCAGACGTCAAATAGACGTAAACCAGATGTATGCGTGCTATCAGGGACGTTATCGGGAAACGCAGCCCAGATCTTTAGCACAGACTTTTTGCACTCAACTTTTAGGACATACATACATTGAATTCGCCGCCATGTTTTGTACAGCAGCCCTAAACGGACAAACAACTCTACAACGCGCGTTTTCTCTTCCTCTCCGCTGCGGTATCGTGGTGAAAGGATCGCGGGAAGATCCATGATTCGTATGGATCGTGTTCTCCGGTGCGGAACGCATGTGACCCGCGGATTAACTGAAAGTTTATTCATCATTGAGTAAAAGAATAAAACGCACTCTCGCTCGCTCTCCAGTTTCTGCTCCAACGCCCTCTCGCTCTGGACGAGTACAATATTAAAGCGGTTCCAGATAAACAATGACACTCAAAACTTCTCCGTCACATAGCTAACATTACACAACAACATATCTTGGTATGTTAGTATGTTACTCACATACTGATCCGAATCAAAGCATCCTCCTCAGGGATGATTTTTAGACGATCTTTCTCTCCAACGTCTCTCTGCTGGAAAGTATCTCAATAGATATCTGTGAGTACATATCTGCTAAAAGCCTTAATCCTAACGTGTCTCTGCTGGAAAGTCTTTATAATATTAACACAGGTCCTAGCTCCTGCCTGACTTTTATCCTTCTTTTTAAACTTAAAATCCACAAACCTTTTATTTTATGTAATACATAAATCATAGATCTTTCTACAGTCTTTCTAATGCTCGCAAAATCTCTTCCCTGCGTCAACATGAGAACGACATCTTTTTGTACTGTGGTGGCCACCGTCGTGTTTGGACTGAGCGATTCGTGGCAAATCTATAATACAACGCTAGTGGCCGCTGTTATTCAAGAACTGCGCCTTTAACTGAACCTGCTGTACTGCAGGTTTGTCACTGAGTGACAGCAAATTTTGATTTAGGTTTAGTCATAGTCTTTTGACTAAAATGCAATTAAGTTTTAGTCATATTTTAGTCATCCCCATCATTTTAGTTTTAGTCGACAAACTCTACATTATATTTAGTCTACTAAAATTGATCTGGTTTAACTAATTTAAATGGTGTAATTAAATGTTCCATACAAAGATTTAACTGTTTTGACATAATTTACTTTACCTTAGAATTAAATTAAACCAGGTCATTACCTTTATTTTTCAGAAAAGTTCAGTAACTACTGTATATGCATTGTTACAACACAGAGAATATTAGACCATGAACGACATGTACCAGTTCATTCAGTCTCATTTTGAATCAATTGACTCGTTCGTTCAGTGAAGGGCGTATTCATTCAGTACATTCAACCAATGAAACGCTCTGATAGAGCTCACGCTCAAACGCTATTGGCTCATGTCTCTTTGAAGCTGCACTGTCTTCAATAATGTTCAATAATGCAAATCACATACTTGGTTAGATTTTTAGCATGTCATTCAATCTTTTAATCTACAGTACGTCTCACTTCTCTAATCGGTACAGCGCTGGTTTCTATTGGCTTTATGTTGCATATCACGTTATGCAGCAGCTCACGTTAGCAGATAAACTAACATTGTCATATAAAAACGTTTGTGCTGCCTTTGTAATTGAGTTTCGGGGTGATTCGCAAGCAGTCACGCTTCAAGTTTGCTGTGTTTTACCGGTGATTGTGAGGGAAAATAAGACACTTTGTAAATCACGTGGAGACAAAGATTGTGTCTTGTGCTTCTCCCAGAGACTTCTCTCTCTACCGCATATGTAAGATAAGCACATGTGACGCGCTGGCGCAGAGTAGCGTCTTGACCACTCAACGAATACAATTAAACATCATATCGTAAAATATCCCCATCTCTCTTTGATGCGCATCGTGACATTTTTGCATCGCGAAATATTGTAGTACGAAGTATCGTTACACCCCTAGTAATTACACAAATCAACATAAATACACCAAGTACATTTTAAAATATCTGATACATGCTTTTAAAATCAGTTCCCTTTCTGTCGGTCTCTCGACGTTGTGTCGAACCGACAGATGGGGTTCGCTCTTGAGAACCTATCAACTTCTGACTAGTTTAGAAAATGCCAATGAAATTGGCGAATGAAATTTGCATGCCGGACTTCGATATCCGGGTATAAAAGGGAGACGGCGTGCTGCATTCATTCACCTTTTGTTCTTCGGAGCCTTCACACATGATCGACTTCGAGACTTCAAACTCTACGCTAAATTACTGCTGGAATCTTACGACGTGGTGCAGCGGACTGTCCCTTCCTTCAGCGACTTCCCCTGGGCATCTCGGCAGTTCCAGAAGTGTTTCTCCAGCGTGGCATGTCCAGCTGTTCTCGTGGGTGCAACACACTCATCGAGGAGGGGGACGGACACGATGTCTACTTCCAGCACGCTGGGGCAGCCCTTGTGGATACGTCCTGCCCGCACTGCGGGCGGTTGACGATTCAGACGTTGCATCACAGGTGGCTGTGTTCCCACGGGACTCAGTGTTCCCCCACTGTTCCCAGTGGCCACGGCCCTGCCGTCCGCTACGGCGAGCAGCAAGGGTGATATGAGGATTACTGTGAGCGCCAATCCGTCAGCCACCGGCTCGCGGACCGTTCGCACCTCGTCTCGCTCGTCTGACCGTTCCCCATGAGACGGTCCCACCGTCTTGTTCCTCAACCACGCATTCGGAAACGGTGCGTGATGATGAGATGTCCCTTGCAGCATCGTAGGGTGACTTACTGGCATCTGACTCCGACGATTCCTCGGAGCTCCCTCCCTCGGGGGATCGAGCCCAGGAAAAAGCGGATGTCGAAATGTCAGCCATGCTTTCCTGGGCCGCAGGCATTGGGTTGCAGTGCACCGGACTGCCTCTCCCAACGCTCGCGGCTGGATACATGGTGCCTCGGGTTTGAGTGCGGCTCCAGGCCAATCCTCCTCCAATCGCCCTTTCTTCCCTCGATGGTGGGGCAGCTAGAGGATACGTCGATGTCCCCCAGGGGGCTCGACCTAGACTCCCGTCCAAAGCATGTAGGTTTTTCGGCATATTTGGTGTCGAGAGCTTACTCTGCTGCGGGCCAAGCTGCCTCCTCTCTCCATGCTATGGCCATCCTGCAGGTCCATCAGGCCAAGGCGTTGAGAGAGCTCCACGAGGGTTAGACCGACCCAACGCTTATGCAGGAACTCTGCGCCGTCACCGACCTCGCTCTACGGGTGACCACGCGGGCCCTGGGTCGAGCGATGTCCACACTTGTGGTCCAGGAGAGACACCTCTGGCTGAACCTTGCACAGATGAGTGATGCCAAGAAAGTCCGCTTTCTTGACGCACCCATCTCGCAAGGGGGGGCTGTTCAGTAATTCTGTCGAGCAGCAGTTCTCGACAGCAAAGAAGCAGACAGAGGCTATTAAGCATATCCTCCCCAGCCGCGTTTCGGCCCCGCCCTCCGGCCGTCGAGATCTCGTGCACCGTCTGCTTCCCATCAGCCCTGGTGAGACCACCACCCCATCAGCAGCCGCGGTGGAAGCCGAAGCGGCCCTCATGGGAAGACCCCAGGGAGATCGAGAATACCATTGGGCCCGACCCCAGCCATTCCATCGCTGGTTGATCGATCCGGGACAGTTCCTGCCCCATCCCAACAGCCCACTTTTAAGAGTTTCCTCGCTCTCTGGGTGTTTATCACAGCCGCTCTAGCCCTCTACGTGATGGTGTTCGGCAACTCGACGTTGCGTCACGGCGAGACCCAATGTCGAGGAAAATCAGCAGCCCTCAGCACTCTCAATCGACGGTGCGTTGTGCTACATCATCGTCAGGCAGGTAAATCAGCAGAGCCGATCTCCTCTCCGGGGGCTTCCCCACGGCGAGGGATTCGCACTGCCAGCCATCGAATCACCTCTAGCCTCCCTGTCTCGGTCCCTGGGAGCCTGACAAGAGCTTCCCAAACCGTCACGGTGACTACGGGATACGATCCATCTCGGCTACGTGATCCAACTCCCCAGACGCCTGCCCAAGTTTCGGCCTGAGGTCGCCACCCCTCTGGAGAGGAAGCGATCGTGCTCGTCCCTCTAGCTGTGATGTTCAACGGGTTTTACAGCCCGTACTTCATCGTCCCCAAAAAAGCGGGGGTTGCTAGATCTGCGTACCCTGAACAGGCACCTACTCAAGCTGCCGTTCAGGATGCTCATGCAGAAGCGCATCCTGGCATCTATCAGATGGCAAGATTGGTTCATGGCAATCGACCTGAAGGACACTTAATTTCATGTCTCGATTCTCCCTCGTCATCGCCCATTCCTACGGTTCGCTTTCGAGGGTCGGGCAAAGTCCTCCCTTTCGGTCTGTCCCTGTCCCCACAAGTCTTCACGAAGATCGTGGAAGCCGCCCTCACTCCCCTCAGGGAGAGAGGTGTGCGGGTACTAAACTATCTCGACGACTGGCTCATCTTGACACACTCGCGAGATCTGTTATGTACACACAGGGACCTAGTGCTTCGGCACCTAGATCGATTGGGACTACAGGTCAACCAAGAAAAGAGCAAGCTCTTCCCTGTGCAGAGCATCCTCTTTCTTGGTATGGAACTCAACTCTGTCTCCATTACAGCGTGAATGACTACAGAGCGCGTTCAGTCAGTGTTGAACTGCCTGGAACATTTCAAGCAGTCAGCGGTCCCCCTGAAACAATGGGGGCCAGAGGCTCCTGGGCACATGGCATCCTCGGCGGGGGTGATACCCCTCGGGTTGATGCACATGAGACTGCTCCAACACTGGCTACAGAGTCGAGTTCCCTGGAGAGCGTGGCACACCGGCAGCAGGCGGATGGTGATTACGCCTCTCTGCCGACGCACCCTATCCCCTTGGTCTTCAATGACCTTTCTACGGACGGGGGTCCCTCTCGGGCAGGTCACGAGGCGCGTCGTGGTGATGACAGACACCTCCCTGCAGGGTTGGGGTGCCGTGTGCAACGGGCACGCAGTGTCGGGGCGATAGACGGGCCCCCGCCTGTGCGGGCATATCAACTGCCTAGAGTTGTTGGATGTGCTACCTGCACTGAAGGGGCTACAACCTCTCGTGCAGGACAAGCACGTTCTGGTCCGGTCGGACAGCACAACTTCCGTAGCGTATATCAACCGCCAGGTTGGCGTTCGCTCACGGCAGCTAACATGACTCACTTGATGCCTCCTCCTGTGGAGTCCGCAGGTGATCAGCTCCCTGCGAGCCACACATATCCCAGGCGACCTGAACCAGACAGCCGATGCGCTCTCTCGTCAGTTGACGCCTCGCGGAGAGGGACGACTCCACCCCGTGCAGTCCAGCTCATTTAGGTACAGTTCGGGCAAGCTCAGGTAGACCTGTTTGCCTCCCTGGACACCACCCATTGCCTGCTAGGGTACTCCCTGTCCGAGGCCCCCCTCGGCATGGAGCTCTAGCGTACAGCTGGCTGTGGGACAAGCGGAACTATGTCTTCCCCCCAGTGAGCCTCATTGCACAGATCCGGTGCAAGGTCAGGGAAGAGGAGCATCAAGTGCTACTAGTTGCGCCGTACTGGCCCAACCAGACTTGGTTCTCGGAGCTAATGCTCTTGATGACAGCTCCCCCCTGGCCGATTCCCCTGACGAAGGACCTGCTTTCCCAGGGGAAGGGCACGTTATGGCATCCCAGGCCAGACCTCTGGAACCTCCATGTCTGGCCCCTGGACGGGACGAGAAGATCTTGAGTGGCCTACCCCCTGCGGCAGTTAAGGTCATCACTCAGGCTAGGGCCCTGGCCACTAGGTGGCTATACGCCTATAAGTGGTGCCTCTTCTCATCCTGGTGCTCTTCTCGAAGAGAAGTCCCGCGGAGTCGCTCGATCGGGAACGTGCTGTCTTTCCAGAGACTCGAGAGTAATCTCTCCCCTTCCACACTGAACATGTATGTAGCCGCCATTTCCGCTCATCACGACCCAGTTGCTGGTAAATCTCTAGGACAGCACAACCTGATCATTTGGTTCCTAAGGGGCACGAGAAGGCTACCGCCTCATCCGCGCTCCGTACCCTCTTGCAACCTTGATGCGGTCCGAGGCCCCCCTTCGAGCCCCTCGGAGATGCGGCTCTTTCTCACCTCACGATGAAGACGACTCTCCTGATGGCACTCAAGAGGGTAGCAGACCTACAAGCATTCTCCATGTCCACAGATTGCCTAGAACTCGGGCCCGGTGATTCTCACGCTATCCTGAGACCCCGGCCCGGCTACGTGCCCAATGTTCCCACCACTCCCCCTAGACACCAGGTGGCGAACTTACAGGCGCTCCCCACCGGGGAGGAAGACCCAACCCCATCCGTGTTGTGTCCAGTACGCGCATTGCGCCTCTACTTGGACCGCACACAGAGCTTCAGGAGCTCTGAGCAGCTCTTTGTCTGTTTTGGAGATCAGCAGAAGGGGAGGGCTGTCTCAAACAGAGATTGGCGCACTGGATCATGGACGCCGTCATTACGGCGTACCGGTCCTAAGATCGCCCGTGCCCACTGGCAGTGAGAGCTCACTCCACACAGAGTATAGCCTCCTCGTGGGCACTGGCTTGAGGCGCCTCTCTGGCAGACATCTGCAGAACTGCGGGTTGGGCTACACCCAACACCTGTGCGAGGTATCCGGTAAAACCGGTATCAGCTCGAGTCTTGCAGGGCATCAGGTAAGACCGGCGGCCGGTAGGGCGTACGTCTGCGAAAGCACCTTCCGCCCCTCCTAGGTGGGTCAGCGTGCTATTTTTTGCCCCACTTCTTCCCCCACTGGGTGAAGAACAGGCATTCCATCCATCACTAAGCAAGCACCTCCTGCGGGTAGGCTGGGCAGAGCAGCCCTGCCCCTTAGGCCGGGTACCAACTGAGTTATCCACATAGCTCTAACCGGACCTAGTGCTACCGGACGTTGTAACCCCAGGGCGGTTCCGTCTGATGTATCCTCATGATTGGTTCCCACCTTGGTAACCCATGACCTTCCCTAGGTGGACCTCCACCTCGCGGTAAACTACTTCAGTCTGCACATTTTTCCCATGAGTTCTCCCCTAAATGGCGAGACCATGTTGGTATCTCCACTAAAGCTCCTCCCTACGGTAGGAAGTGTTCTCTGTAGCGCGTCCCCCATTTGAGGAAGTAGCGCTTACCCAGTGGCCTTACGGTACCGGGCGGCTTCTCGCTGTTGGAGAAACAAGGTCGCCGCCTGTGAGGGCTGAAGGCAGGGGCCTTCCCACCTTCAAAAGAAGCTCTGGGACCCCCTACCTATCCACTGGTAGGTTACAATTTCGCGGTAGCGCTCGCGGCTGACACGCCCAGGCCAGTCACCGTTGCTTCGCTAGAGATTGTGACAGGGCACAGCATCGTGGCCTTTCCATGGGAACCCCATCTGTCGGTTCGACACAACGTCACAACGTCAGTTCCCTGATGGAGGGAACGAGACGCTGTGTCCCTGCTCGCTGCAGCAGTTGTGAGAGGTCTCAGGCTCCTCAGAACTGATGTTACATCTGTAACCAAGACATTTTTAAAAGATTTTGAATTTTCTCATCTTGCCAACCATTTTGTCACTGACCCAATTGTGTTCTATGGTGTGACAGCAAAAGTAGAATAACACTGACAATGAAGAAAAATATCTCATATATCTCTTTTTAAATTATAGACTAAATATAATGAATCATTAAAAAATATATATTATTAATTAACAGTTATTATTAAAGTTTTTGCTATGTCACACCACAGGACACAATAATATATTTGTCAACTACAGTCATTGTTGAGGACTTTAAACATCATCATGCATAAAAATTAATGTTAGGTCCCTATTGCAATAGTTTCAAAACAAGTAGATTTTCACAGTCATTTACATATCATTTAAATGTTGTCAAATTTGTAAAAATGTGTAAAAAAACATTCTTTATGAACTCTTACTGACTGCAAATTTTTGTTCTTAAAGTAGACTACCACACTTGGATTTCCTCATATTATCAACGAGCAGGTATGGGTTTGGTTAACCTACAAAATGAATCTAATACACTTTGGAATGTGACAGGTTAAAATTGTGTGGGTCTTTGAAAATATTTATAAATGCTGTACTTCCGCACAGACAATTTCCATGTGTTTTACATGTAACGTGTCTAATAATAATTAACTGTATATTGTTATTTTCATGTTGCAGGTGTGTTTACTGAAAACGACGGGGTGCCAATGTTTTGGAAAAGACTGGTAGGAGTCATATTTTCAAAAACATTCATTCATCTTAATAACCTCTTTAATATCTTATTTTTTAACATTTCTTTTGTGAGAAAATATATATAGTACTTACTGCAGCAAATTCGCTAATGTAAATGTTGTTAAATGTGTGGAAAAAATTCATTTTTGAGTGGTTTAATAGTAACAGATTTAGGATGGAAATGATTAACGTAAGACTTTTTTCTAAAATGTTGCCTGAAAGCCAGAGTGACAGCTCACTGGCTGCGTGCGCCAGGGGTGTGTGTAATGTCCCAGATATTTGGTGGCATGTCTCAACACCTTGAGCTGAGGCACAGATGTGTGAACTGCTCTGATACTATAGCTGGGTGTGATCAGCAGTCAAAGTAAATCAGAGCTGTCAGTTACACTTGTCAGCAGCATATTCCCTGTCAGCCTGGAAACCTGGCAACATTCATGTTCCTCTCGCAGCCCCCCAGAACAAGGCCAAAAAAGGGGAATCTGGGTATAATGTTGTGTGAGCAAAACTGCCAAAATAATTTTGTGTAATTGGACAATGATCCAACAGAACTGAGATGATAGCGAGAAAAATGTTATCCTGTCTACATTCTGCATTCAAAAGATACCGTTGTCTCTCTGAAGTTTGTCTTGGGATGTGTGCTAAAATTATATGACAGATGCGATTGTCACCGGTTAGTCTTGTTCCAAGTCAAGAGCGTGCCTCTCACTTAGAGTGATTCTCACAGCTTTGAAACAGATATGGCACAGGTGTCCCAGCAGTGAGTTATCCACACCTGGATAAGTAAATGAGAAACTTTCTCCCATTAAAGAGTTTATGAAGGAAGTTACACACGTAAAGTCTTTCAGCTCACCAAAAGGCACAAACAGATTGCAGCAGCCTTGGGCTGTAGATCTCACACTAATAGCTTCACCACTAGGGGCCAGGATTTGATCACTAATGCTCTGCATGGCACTAAACCATGGTTACAGTTAAAAATGTTGACTGCTCCTTTGAACCATTTGTAATAGTATTTGAAAATAATTTTCAAAATGTCAATACTAGTGGTAATAAAAATATTGATCATGTGATTGCTATTTATTCTTAGAATAAAAAAATAAATAAATTTGACTTTATTATTACTGCATGATAATATTACACTTAACATACTTAAGTGAATTTACCTAAGTTATACCACCTTTACTTGCAGTTCCTTATCCAGTTTCCCTGTTTAATCCTAAAACTAAAAAAAGATGGCAGCAGAGGAACAGGCGTGTTTGTTAGCGCCTACCAGAGATTCCAGAATCAATAGAACCAAGGCTGTAAGAATGTTCTATTGACGCTGAAGAGTTTCTCTTACTGAGCACCAATTAACCAAAATTAAATCCACTGTTTCTATTGATTGAAAGGGTAAAGGCAAAAGTTTGCCTGAGAATTAACTGTCAAGCCCAAAAAACCTTCTCTTTGCAAAATCCTTCAAGGTTGTGGTTCACAGATCTCATTAAATTTTCCAATTATTCCTGGAGTTGGATGTGATATTTTAGAGATTTGAGCAGAGGTTGCAGGGTGATTCGCGATTATAGAGAATTTCTGTCGGAAGAGATCACTGAATTATATGTGGTATTAAGTCGAGATGAGAAATGTGAATGGTTTACCTGTGCGGTCATTACTGTGCGTTCAGTGACATTCTGCTGGTTCACATGTTGATAACAGGTAGGGTTTAAAACCAAAATTTGTACTCCCAAATTTTGAGGATGCCAAGAACTTTTTATATTTATATTTTTCTTTAGCCTATAAACACCTTGCAAGTGCTAAACCATGCTTTTACTTTTTTCCACAAACAAACACTTACACAGTAACTTTTTATTTTATAGAAATAGAAATATGTTTGTTTATTATTTTTTCTTTTCATTTTATCTGATTATAGAAATGACTGACCCATGTTAAATTGTCAGAGCCATCTGTTGGTCATCTGTGGTAGTGACCAAAAGAAAACAGATTTATTTGAACAGGTTTCCTCTGCTGCGTGTAATGTATCATGCAGCATGTTAATCGGAGGGTTTAACTTAAAAATAACAAGCTTTATGAGTTATAATGCATGTCGTCTATGCTGTAATAAAATATAGTAAAATATTTTTTTGCACTTTTTAAAATCCCCCTTATTTTACATTTGAGATCGATTAAGTATGCTGTGTGTACTGTGAATTGCTGTAGGCCTACCCGATATTCATTCTGATTAATATTGGCGTAGTCCGTTTGAGCCTTTAAAATCAAATGTGACAATTTTACTAGATCTGCAATAATTTGATCTAAACTATATGTTTACACATGCTACAATTAATTGATAATAGCCTTATAAAACTCAAAGACAGTAGTGAGATAACCGGAACTGTCACAGCTCAGTGCAGCCTTTTGTTCTTTTATGGTCAGCCGCATTTTGACTTCATTGAGTGCTGCATCATGGCACATCCAGTACATACAGTGCAGGAAGAAAAGTGGTGCATCACCCTCTTATTAATAAGAGCACAATAAATAAATTGAGAGTGTCCCTCTCTTGTATACATTTACTGTTATACTCATTAGCTTCCCGTCGCCTCCCAGCTAGCATCTTTTTACAGCCTGTCGGGAGTCTCTTGGGAGGTTATTTACATCTCTCCATGGGGCCTCTCTCCGGCTAGCAAGTGCACCCCCTTTCTCTCCTTTTGCATGCAGCCTCCTCTTTGATATGTTTGGGAGTTGCTCTGATTGAGGGGGCTCTTGTGTTAATGACTGGTCTGGATGCAGCTCCGCCCACTCATTCAGCTTTAATAGATGCTATTGACAAGCAGCAGGGACTGATAAAAACGTGATGTTTTTTTAATATCCTGAGAGAGGCTTTTCATGGGGAGATGGACCACAAAGTGCAAGCTTTGCTTTGTGCGGTTAAGAACGGGTAATTTTTTGATCAGCTCTGTGTTGTTAAACATGAGGTCAGTGCGTTGATACAGTGTGGTTTATGAGCTCAGTGCGTTATGTGCATAACATTTATGTATAATGAAATGTTTTTTCATTTGCAGTCTATGTCTGTAATTTGACTTTTTAACAGACTTAAAAAAAAAAATTCTGTAAAATAAAACAGTAAAATTACAATTTATTGTATGATGTTCTTGTTGTGTAATTGTAATTAAGTTGAATAAGTGTAATTGCTAAAATATACTGAGTAATATTAATTTACAAAATATTACTATGTAAGCTAGTTAAGGATATAGTTACTTACTGTAAGTCGAGGCTCAGAATTGGTGTTTAGTTTCGCTTGTAATCGCACTGTAAATGTTATCAGGCCTTTTTATCTGTATAAGTGCATTTGGACTAACTTTATTTTGTACTGTCACTACTTACATTACAAAAAAATTCAGCGTGCTTGTATATGTGGTGTTAATATGTACATTCATTTAATAATTTAACCGAGAGCATATGTGCACAGTATTTTATGACACCAATATAAAGAAAAGAGCATGTTTTAGAAACCATTATCAAGTCAAAAATCTTTTTTAATTTTTTTTTTTGTATTCCATTTAAAACTTTAATTAAATCAAATTAAATCTTAAATCGCAAATTAAATAAAATCCAATAATTGTAAAATAAAAGATAGATAATAATACAAACGGAATCAAATGTTTAAATGGTGTTTGCAGAACCATAAAATCCACTTTTGTACCTGGCCTTGGTTAATTTCTGACCTTGGGTGTGTGTTTGATTCTGGGCTTGGGGCTTGGGGTTTGTGTTTGGTCCTAGTTTAGACAGGAATCAAAGAATCCAAGGAATTCAAGAATTTGCCTTCCCACTTTTCTCACTTTTATTATGTTGCTCATGTTTTAGCTTCTGCTACGCATTACATTTGAGAAAAGGTAATAAAAATTGTTTCATCCTCAAACCTGTGTTGCTTGACATTTCACTAAATTTAAGCGTATTGATGTCTGCTCGCTTAGACCCATTCCCGTCCTCAGCATGCAGACAAGCATCGACATTGATTCGCTTTTATCTGATTGGTCACGTGTTTGCAACAAAGCGGCAGTGACAAAGTTTGCTTTTTTCTTTTACAATGCTCAAACAAGACACGTGCATCTGAGTCTGCCCTCGATCATAGCAGCAGATACACGACTGCGCAGCCCCTCCGTATTTAAATTGGCTCTCCAGTAATCATCACATTTCACATAAAGAAAAATCCAGCTAAAGAACTCGTTCCAGCTCTCAACTCGTGACCTAGGAGGATGTATTTTTCGCAGCGTTTCCCTTTGATATTTTGGTGAAACGGCACACAACAATCAATGTTCATTTTTCATCAAGAGATGTGCCACCACTTCATAAAACTACCAGCATGATGCAACTGCCAGAAAACTTTCGCCCCCTCTTTGTTTAAACGGCAAAGTCTTTGCATCATTCTTTAATGTGAGACTGGCTGCTGGTTTAAGAGCCTGTCGACCCACGCTACTCTGCACCCACTGCCCAGCTCACGATAAGAGAGCTCTCATTAAAAGTGAAACCCCAGACCTGCTCAGCTTTTTTACTCTCTGCTTCTTTTTAAACTGACAAAAGCCTTGGGAAATCCCTATCAGACAGCCCTCCCTTAATGTGTCTAATTTTGAAAGGTATGTTTAAGGCTTCAAAGTTTATATGGTTTAATCCCCTCTAACACTACAAGGTAGCAAATGAGGCCATGTCAGCAGCTCTGGCACCACTAATCTACTTCACACAACAGAAAATCCTCCGTCTAGATAAGGTTGCATAGGTTTCCTGTGAACTCGCCTTTTGATGTTCCTTACCTGCTATTGAACATGACTTCTGTCTTACCTCAACTGTCACTCACTTCCTGTCCCCTTTTATCATGCCCAGTGATCGTAAGGGTACTGAGGAGAGCTGTCTGATTGTTAGATGAAGGAGAGTCTTTAAGTATGTGTTATATTTGCGTCCTTTAATTTGGGTTAAGCAAGGATGTCCTGTTTTGGAATCCAGAGCCACATTTTTGTGGATTGTTTTAAAACAGGCTTGGTTAACAGAGCTGCAACGTTGCATCACCTTGGTCATGAGTGGCTACCCACAGGAAAATGCAACTTTTGCAGTGCTGTGGAAACCAAGACATTAGAGTTGGCAGCTGTAACTCCTGGTTAAGCAGCGGTTTGTTAGACAGAATCTCTAAGGTAACTACCTCGTGCTCTGTATTGAAGCAGAGTTATTGCTGAACTCTCAATTTCCACCCAGTGTTAAAAAGCTGGATTTCTTTTCCAATAAAAGGAGGGAGTGAAAAAAGGAAGTCCTGAAAACGTTTTAAGCATGGTAACAACTTACAAATATTTAGTTATCCAACCCCAATAAGAGCATCCATCATTATCCTGACAGCTACTAAGGGTAGGCCTATACTTACTGCAGTGGAAACTAAAAGGTTCCATATCTTACATACTGTATCTAAAAAGATTAGAAGCTTGTATATAACTATCAGAAACGAGTGTAAATGTTTAAAATACTTTATAAACAGGCATATCTGTCATGGCTCTGCTTCCTTAGTCATGTTTTTCTTGGTCCTGTAGCAGAGCCATGACAAAGTCTTTGGTTATGTGTGGAGAGAAACATATTATTGTCCGTTTGACAATAATATACGTTCTCTCCAGTGTCTTGTCATTGGCCCCATTCCTCTCGTTTCCTTGTGATCTTTCCCTGAGTGTTTAATGTCCCACACCTGCCCCGTGTAATTATCCCTCGTTTGTCTTCCCTATATATACCCTCTTGTTTCTTTGTCTTGTGCTCTTGTATTACGTTGTGTCTGTGGATGTACCGTGTCGTGTGCCTTTGACCTTGTGTGTTACGTTACCTGTTGTGGATTACCTGTAGTGGATACCCTTGTCTTGTCTTGCATTGCTTTTCATTTAGACGTTGCGTCGTTAGTTTGTTTGGTTATTTTTTGCTCCCCTGTGAGAAGTGTTTTGTTTTAATTTATGTTTTGTATTCGTATCCGTTTTTTCCCCATCGTGGGTTTTTGTTTCGTTTTCATGTTTAAATAAATATCCTTTTTGTTAAACCCTTCACTGCCTGCCTGCGCTTGGGTTCTTCTGCCAATCCATGACAGAATACAAGAGCCATCACTGAACCCAGCAGGCAGCATGAGCACCGGGCGGTCCCACCTAGCTCGCCTCCTCTGCTGACTTCGCCAGGGGAACGAGAGTGTGGATGAGTACGTGGACAGGTTCCTGGACGTCGCTGAGAATGGCGTCTTTGGGGAGGAGGAGCTCGCGGTGCTATTTAACTCCGGTCTCAGGGACCCACTTTCGCGGGCGGAGATGAGGGAGTTGAGACCGTTGGACTTCGACGCCGTGTGGCTGTCCGCTGCGGAACGATCGGAGTCCACGGCCTCAGCAATTATTAGCTACCCATCTCCGCTGGTCACGATTCCTGAGCATGGTTCCCTGCAGATCGGGGTTGTGGGCACCGCCACTCCATCCTTCCCACTCTCGGCAGCCTCTCCACCATCCAACAGCCTCGTTGGCAAGCGGGGGAGGCGAGCATCCTGGGAGTCCACCTCCGAGGAGTCCCAGCCGGAACCAGCCATGCCTTCTACATCCTTCCTTCAGCCGACCTCCAGGCGGGTGGCTCGGCTGAAGAAGAAGAGGCAGCGGCGGGCAGCGCGGGCTCCTTCCAGTCCGGTGCAGCCGGTATCCAGTCCGGTGCAGCCGGCGTCCAGTCCAGTGCAGCCGGTGGCCAGTCTTGTGTCCGGTCCGGTGCGGCCGGCGTCCAGGCCGGTGCAGCCGGCATCCAGTCCGGTGCAGCCGATGCCCAGTCCGGTGTCCAGTGTCGTGTCTAGTGTCGAGTCCAGTCCGGTGCAGCCGCCGATCCAGCCGGCGTCCAGTCTTGTGTCCAGTCCTGTGTCCAGTCTTGTGTCCAGTCTTTTGTCTAGTCATGTGTCCAGGCCGATGTCCAGTCTTGTGTCCAGCCCTGCGTCCAGTCTTGTGTCCAGCCCTGCGTCCAGTCCTGTGATCCAGCCAGCGTCCAGTCCGGTGATCCAGTCCGGTGATCCAGTCCGGTGATCCAGTCCGGTGATCCAGCCGGCGTCCAGTCCGGTGATCCAGCCGGCGTCCAGTCCGGTGATCCAGCCGGCCTTCCAGCCGGCGTCAAGCCCATGTCCAGCCGGCCTTCCAGCCGGCGTCAAGCCCATGTCCAGCCGGCCTTCCAGCCGGCGTCAAGCCCTGTCCAGCCGGCCTTCCAGCCGGCGTCAAGCCCTGTCCAGCCGGCCTTCCAGCCGGCGTCAAGCCCTGTCCAGCCGGCCTTCCAGCCGGCGTCAAGCCATGTCCAGCCGGCCTTCCAGCCGGCGTCAAGCCCTGTCCAGCCGGCCTTCCAGCCGGCGTCAAGCCTGTCCAGCCGGCCTTCCAGCCGGCGTCAAGCCATGTCCAGCCGGCCTTCCAGCCGGCGTCAAGCCCTGTCCAGCCGGCCTTCCAGCCGGCGTCAAGCCTGTCCAGCCGGCCTTCCAGCCGGCGTCAAGCCCTGTCCAGTACGGCCTTCGCGAGCTCGGCGTCAGCCCTGTCAGCCGGTTCCAGCCGGCTGCAGCCGGCGTCCAGTCCAGTGCAGCCGGTGGCCAGTCTTGTGTCCGGTCCGGTGCGGCCGGCGTCCAGGCCGGTGCAGCCGGCATCCAGTCCGGTGCAGCCGATGCCCAGTCCGGTGTCCAGTGTCGTGTCTAGTGTCGAGTCCAGTCCGGTGCAGCCGCCGATCCAGCCGGCGTCCAGTCTTGTGTCCAGTCCTGTGTCCAGTCTTGTGTCCAGTCTTTTGTCTAGTCATGTGTCCAGGCCGATGTCCAGTCTTGTGTCCAGCCCTGCGTCCAGTCTTGTGTCCAGCCCTGCGTCCAGTCCTGTGATCCAGCCAGCGTCCAGTCCGGTGATCCAGTCCGGTGATCCAGTCCGGTGATCCAGTCCGGTGATCCAGCCGGCGTCCAGTCCGGTGATCCAGCCGGCTAGTCCGGTATCCAGCCGTGCATCCAGCCGGCGCTCAAGCCCTAGCCGGCCCAGCCGGCGTCAAGCCCTGTCCAGCCGGCCTTCCAGCCGGCGTCAAGCCCTGTCCAGCCGGCCTTCCAGCCGGCATCAAGCCCTGTCCAGCCGGCCTTCCAGCCGGCGTCAAGCCCTGTCCAGCCGGCCTTCCAGCCGGCGTCAAGCCCTGTCCAGCCGGCCTTCCAGCCGGCGTCAAGCCCTGTCCAGCCGGCCTTCCAGCCGGCGTCAAGCCCTGTCCAGCCGGTCCTTCCAGCGGCGTCAAGCCCTGCCACGCCTTCCAGCCGGCCAAGCCTGTCCAGCCGGCTTGGGCGTCAAGCCCTGTCAGGTTCCAGCCGGCGTCAGCCTGTCCAGCCCCAGCCGGCGTCAAGCCCTGTCCAGCCGGCCCCAGCCGTCAAGCCCTGTCCAGCCGGCCTTCCAGCCGGCGTCAAGCCCTGTCCAGCCGGCCTTCCAGCCGGCGTCAAGCAGCCGCCTCCGCCGTCCCCGTAGCCGGCCTTCCAGCCGGCGTCAAGCCCTGTCCAGCCGGCCTTCCAGCCGGCGTCAAGCCCTGTCCAGCCGGCCTTCCAGCCGGCGTCAAGCCCTGTCCAGCCGGCTTCCCCTCGCTGCGCGCTCCAGCCGTCAACCTCCAGCGCTTCAGCCGGCCAACCTGCAGCGCCTTACGTCAGTTCCACCGCCTTCGCGGTAACTGCCACGGTTCCCGTAAGTTCCACCCTTCAGCGGGTACTGCAGCGCCTTCAGTCAGCTAGCGCCCCAGCCGGGGCCTCACCGGCTTCAGCGGGACCTGTCAGCCTTCCCCGCGTCAAGCCCTGTCAGTTCGGCGTCGCCTGTCCACCGCCTTCCACCCTCAAGCCCTGTCAGCTACCGGTCAACTTCGGGCTTTCAGCCCCAGCCCCCCAGCCGTCCCCCAGCCGGTGCTCTGTGCGCTTGGTCTCTTCGGTTCGCTCCCACCCAAGCCCCTTTGTTTATTTTGTTGCTTGTTGCCCTCCTCACTTATTCTTCTCAACTCAACTCAACTCAACTTTATTTATATAGCGCTTTTACAATTTTCATTGTTACAAAGCAGCTGCACATGAGACACATTGACTACAAGCAAAACAATCAAAGTTGTACCTGCAAAACAAGAAAAGGTTGAAAACACAGAAGACAGACACACCCACACACAAAACACTCCACACACACAACACGCACACACAACGACACACACACACACGGATGCGCACGCACACACACACAACACACACACACACACACACACACCACGTACGTACACAGACAAGTACGCACACACACACACGCTCAGTGAGAGCACACATTTAGATAAAGGAGAGAGAAGCACAGGTCAAATATAACAGATAATAAATTCCTATATGCAATATTAATGAAGTAAAACTTTAAAATTCTAAAGCAGCCCCCCCGGTCAGGCAGATAGTGCAAAAACAGTATGCAAACGGTGGCGAGGAACCCAAAACTCTAATTGAGAATTAAAATCTCAGGAGAACCCAGGCCCAACCAGGGGATTCCAGTTCCCCTCTGGCAAAAGCTGCTGCCTCTGCACAAGCTCCAGAGAGCTTGCACAACAAGGCTAAATAAAATAAATAAACTTAATAATAAAATAAATTATAGTTTAAGATTATCATTAATAATCTTATAGCATTTGAAATTTTGTGGTGAAGACATGTCAAGAGACCGCGTCCTTCTTTATCCAGCTCTATCATCTCAGCTCTTGTCAGGTCCCCACTTCCCATTCTCCGTTCTACCATCAGGTCTGGCCTTGAACTGCATCCTGCTCGCTGTGGTAACCTTGGAACAATGAGACAAGACTGGCTGAGAGTAGAGTACTGTTCTGTACTCTTTGATGCAACAAGTACATCAGTTGTATTTTTGGTTCCGGTTGATCTAACTAATGCAGCCTAAACCCTCAGAAGATTTATATTATGGAAGAGTAGTGTATGCAAGATTAAAAAGATGCGTCTTTAGTCTAGATGTTCTCCATGTTTTGTCTGGTCTTGTCTTTGTCTCAGTCTTCCTTGTCCTGCCCGTCTACCCCTTGGTGAGCACCTGGAGGTGCTCATTAAAGGGGGGCTTCTGTCATGGCTCTGCTTCCTTAGTCATGTTTTTCTTGGTCCTGTAGCAGAGCCATGACAAAGTCTTTGGTTATGTGTGGAGAGAAACATATTATTGTCCTTTTGACAATAATATACGTTCTCTCCAGTGTCTTGTCATTGGCCCCATTCCTCTCGTTTCCTTGTGATCTTTCCCTGAGTGTTTAATGTTCCACACCTGCCCCTTGTAATTATCCCTCGTTTGTCTTCCCTATATATACCCTCTTGTTTCTTTGTCTTGTGCTCTTGTATTACGTTGTGTCTGTGGATGTACCGTGTCGTGTGCCTTTGACCTTGTGTGTTACGTTACCTGTTGTGGATTACCTGTAGTGGATACCCTTGTCTTGTTTTGCATTGCTTTTCATTTAGACATTGCGTCGTTAGTTTGTTTGGTTATTTTTTTGCTCCCCTGTGAGAAGTGTTTTGTTTTAATTTATGTTTTGTATTCGTATCCGTTTTTTCCCCATCGTGGGTTTTTGTTTCGTTTTCATGTTTAAATAAATATCCTTTTTGTTAAACCCTTCACTGCCTGCCTGCGCTTGAGTTCTTCTGCCAATCCTTGACACATATCGACTTGTTGGGCTCTGCTTATTTGTATTTATAAGACCATTGCTATAATCCCTTTATTATGTATTATTTATTCATGCACAGTAAGCAAATTAAATGTTTAAAGGGATAGTTTAACATGCCATTAATTAATAAAAAAAATATAATACCATTTTGTCATTACTTTCTTGTTTGAAACAAATTCAAATTGCAGTCATTTAAGCTAGCTTTACATTTTTGACACTGCAACTGCAACTCAAATAAACATCAATATTCTGTACTTCAACTATGCGTTACTCATTCACATTTTACACTTGAACCAATTGTATATCAACACAGACTATAGATTTCACGAATTTAGGAGCGTTCCCTCACAAAAACTCCACAAACTTCTCCTGTCCTATCAGCTATATCATGTGAAATCTGGCGAGAGTTTGGCTGTCACTGCTGCTCTGTGTGTTCACCAGACTGTTTCAATTGAACTCAACGCTCTTCCTCAACATGGCGAGAGTGGAAGAGAGACAGGTTCTTCTTCAGTCTTTCTGAGGTGTCAAGCTGAATAGCTACCTGTTTGTTTGCTCACAGCTGTGCTTTGTTAGACTCTCACACTTGAGAGGCAGCTTCATAAATTCACAGTGTGTCAAACAAATCAATAACTCCCATTAACCGAGGAAGATTCTTTGCTCTATACTTGAGGGGCCACGGCCTCCAGTCTCTGTTTAGATGTTTTTTTCCCGTGAAGGAGGAGGAGAGGATAGGCAAAGAAAGGTGAAAGATAGAAAGCGAAAGAGAGAGTAATGGATAGGGTGAAATGGGGTTGGGCGTATTGCCGATTCACGTAGACAGCTAACAGCTCTGAACTTTTCCCTCTTGGTCTTTCCAAATGTTTTTATCGTTCTTACCTTTAGTGGAAGAAAGTAAAGAACATTTTTACATCCTCACCCAGTTTAATCAGTCTGAAGTGTTTGTATAATTAATTTAAGCAATGTAGGTTCAATGTAGGTTCATGCCTTCATCCTACTTTTAAAGTTATTTTAAGATTTAGATTAATACGAGTTCTTTCTCTTGGTGAATGTAACTCGTTTTTATAGAGCAGACTTTTACAGTCTTTGAGTTTCCATACAATTGTACTTTGCGTAGTTTGAGCTTTTCACACATGTTCAATCTAGAGGAACTCTAAGGAAAAATGAGTTTAAGACACAAAAGTGGAACATAGCAAGTACTTTGTGTTCTCCTATGATTAATAAATATCCTAGAAAAGTTTACCTTCTGGGATTCTGGAATAATGTGTAATGATAATATGCAATTATCACCTTCTATTTTTTCAGCAGTAACCTCAAGATGAGGTGCAACTCGAGTGTTAGAACAAGTGCTGATGGAAAGAATAAGGGCTGAGAGAGGAGAGAGAGAGAGCAGTGACATATGCGTGTCGTGTAAGTGTTAAGTGCTCTTTTACTTGTGCAGCTAATTTAGACTGATCACAGGGGGACCTCCTTTGATTCATATAGTTGTTTGTGAATTCAAACAATTGTGTTCATTGCTGAGCATATGTAAAGCAGAGAAAAAAGAGAAACAGGGCGAGATTGAGAAAAAGAGCTAATCGTTTCAGATTGATCTCCACGCAGAGCGCAAATGTATTTAAGCTCATAAGCCTTGTAAATAGCTTCCAGCAAGGCAAAGGCAGCCTTTTAACATTGACTAAATGAAGTAAATAGAAGCAAATGAATTTTTAAAAGATACATTGCAGTTGAACCCTGTTTGTTATCTATGGAGCAGATCAGTGTGGAAACTGGCAGCTAATGAGGCCTGTAAATTTAAAGCTGAAATCATATTCTGAGGCTTTGCCACCCTGCTGTTCGGGGGTTTGCAGTGAAGTTCGTTTTTAAATGCATAGCGTCTGTTCTCCCACTGAAAGCCCCTCACACCCCAACAGATGGAGAGAATATGGAGCTCGGAAGGTTTACCTAGGAGGTGGTAACAGTGAAGCCACTCATTAACACTGAATTTAACACTTCGTTAGCAACGCGGCTTCCTGTTGAGAGCAGCTAGTGCTGAATGTCAAATCCTCCGAGCATACACTCTGGCCTAGCAGGACAAGAGCAAGCCCGGGCTCCTTTAACACACCCTTTAAACACAGTGCTTTTGTCCCACAGGTTTGCGACTCTCGGGCTGTTGAAAACCATCATATATAATTAGATTGGTGGATGACATCTGAGGTGTATTTCTTTGGCTATTCGTGACCTGGAGGGTTTGGTAATTCTACCTGGGTATGTGTGTGCGCAGTGTGTCGGTTTGTTAGATTCGAAGCAACAACAGTCTCGTGCTGGGATGTGCTTTGGCACCATCAGAGAGTGATATGACAGAATAATATGATCTTATTGGTGGTGCGCTTTGTTCCCATGGAAATTGGTCAATTTTAGCAGGCGGCTGAGAACTTTTGTGGGAGAAACAGGAAGGTTATATCCCAGAGGTGCGTTCACATAATTAAGCTTCCTCACCAGGACTTCCAGGGCTAACGGTGGAGTGTGTTGTGAAAAGAAGTGATGACAGTGGGTGTTTCAGACGCGTAATGTGGCTAAAAATGATGGCCATCTCTGTTCCTGTAGGCCACCTAACAATGTGTTTTGTCAATGTGTTTTTGGGAAATCAAGAGTCAAAAGTTGAATATTAAATCATTACCTCTATCGTAGTTTTGAATCTGATTCATACTGAATTTATGTCAATGTTAAAGCAAAGCTGATTGTATCTCTGTTTGTATCTCGTTCACAGACTGTGTTGTTTTCACTATGGCAGCGATGAAAGAGAGTGCAGAGGAAGACAAAGAAGTGGAATCTTCCTCTTATGACATTCAAGATCTGACAAGCACATCTTCTTCCAGCAACAACAACAACAATAACAGCTTGGATCCACCAGAGCCCCTGCCCTTGGACAGTCACCAAAACCCTTTAAATGGAGTCCAGTCGAACCCATTTGTCTGTGGTAGCATCCCTGCTGCCCCCAGCACAAACGACTCCTTGCCTTCCAGAGCACTTGTTAATGGAGCTGCTTCACACTGTACCTCAGAGGAGCCCCGCGTCCACAACAAAGACATGTCCCCCTTGCCCGGGACAGACACCAGCCCTGAGGTGTTACCACCTCCCAGTGAGCTTCAATCAGACACCCGGCAGAAAACAGAAGGGTGCGTCCTAAAAGTGCAGCACACTAGGGCCTCATCTGAATCGAACAACAGCGACGGTGAGGCCCCCCTAGATGTGCTGGTGGAGGAAGGCTTGGATAACAGGCCAATCAGCCGACTGTTGGCTAGAAAGCAAATCAAAGCAGGGTGCTTATGGGACTTTGATTCTGAGTTGTCAGAGAGTTCCTCTGATGACTGTGATGGTCTGAACTGGGGCCTGCAGGAGAAGTTCATGCAGTTACTGTTGAAAAGCAGGATAGCGGGTGGTGGGGTAAGAAAAAATATTGCAGGAGCTCCACCTGCCAACCAAAAACAGGGGATGCGGAAAACTCACACCATGGAGAGCGCTGCCACTAGAGGACAGGTTTATGATGGCTTTGATTACGCATCCCAGAATTCCCTAACCGATGAGGACTCCGATTTTAATTCGTCCATTAGCAAAGAACATGCCTTCAGGAAAGAGCCGGAAAGTTTGAAAGCATATGCTGGCTTGCGCCTGGAGAAATTCTGTGACAAGGCAGCTGCCATGAAAGAGCTAATTTCAAGCGAGAAAGAAGAGAGATGTGATGAAGGCAGAAGCGACATAGAAACAAACACCTACATGGGGGAAAAATTGTCACTGTTCAAGACAGAGACAAAGCCAGGGAAGGAGCTGTCCTTCTTCCCATGCTCAAAGTGCAACGCTAATTTCAAGGAGAAGATGCATTTGCATAGACATATGATGTATCATTTAGATAGGAATAATAAGGTGAAACAAGAATACGTTCCCCGACCTTTTATATGTAGGGAGTGTGGGCGTTCGTTCCGAGACCTAAACTCTCTGCAGAAGCACATGGTAATCCACCAGGTGCAAAGGGAGAGGCTGATGGAAGAGATTAAAAGTTTCGGTAAGATAGATGTTGAGGGAAGGAGAGCTTGTATTCAGTGTGTCTTTGAAACGAAATGCCCTCAAACTTTTGTCCGTCATGGCAAAACTAATGAGAAGGAGAGACACTGTAATAGCAGTGAAGGACATGATCACATGACTACATCAGAAACACAGTTAATGACGCATGAGTTCACAGCTCACCACAGCACTTGCGACAAATCTCGAGACTTATTGATATGTCAAATATGCACATTCAAAACTAACAGTAAAGACGCTTTCAGAAAGCACATGGAGCTTATCCATGGACAGCAATATTATGACTACAACGAACCTCACAGCAATATGGATGACATTAAGACTGTGCCTGACAGATTAGCAGACCAAACAAAAACCAACGACTCATCTTTGCTTTCCCTAACACCAAAGACTCAAAGCAAACAGATGTGGTCTGTCACGGAAAAAGGGGAGCTTGCCTTAAGGCCCAATGGCTCAGCTGACCTTAATGTGAGAAGCAAAGAAACACAAAAAGCATGTGATGGTTTCTGCTCCTCGCTGATCAAATGGAGCCCTGGCAGCCAAGCAAACAAGCTGTCACCATTCTCACTGAGAAGTGACAAGCCAAGCAAATTATCCCCTCTGCCTACAGAGAAAATAGACGTGACAACAGGTCTCCCGTATGTCGAAGAAGACAATCAAGAATATGAAAGCACTGTCACAGAAAAGAGGACAAAATCTCTTTCCAGCTTTGACGTGCATCTTACAACGAAAGCAGAGATCGTCAGTAAAGCATCCTGTCTGAACTCTGACACCGAGAGCAGTCCCAAAGATCCCTCATCCAGCAGTACTTTAGCACCACAAACACTGAAGCATAAAATACCCTCAAAAAGAAAAATGTCAATCCCGTATCGTAACACCCACGTCAATATTCCTCATGCACGTTTTGCAAATTGTGAACCTGAGTCTCCACAGTGGGAATCTAATCAACTACAAGACGAAAGTTACTATGATGGTGCTCAGGCCTACAGCAACTTTACCAAAGAGTCCCCAGATCAGTTTCGTAGTAATACCCACTCTGATTATTTCATCTCTGGACAAACATCCCCTTTCAAAAACAATATTACAGACAACGCTACTCAGTCTAATCTGGACATTGACGATGATGAAATATGTACATTAATAATAAAGGAGGAGTGTATTGAGAGTATAATTAGTGAAGATACCCCTGATCCTGCTGTTTATGAGCAAAGTGACCCCTACGCAGGGTATGTGGTTCCCTCTTTGTCCTTGGTGGGAAGAAAATGCTGCCCCTACTGCCCAGCTGTGTTTGAGTCTGGGGTAGGCTTGTCCAATCACGTGAGAGGACACCTGCATAGGGTGGGGCTAAGTTATGAAGCACGTCACCTGGTGTCCCCCGAACAGGTGGCATCTCAAGATCGTAAGCCTCGCATACGCAGAAAAATCCCCACAGTGAATCGAAGAATCAGAAAAGGTGATTATTGTTCACCGTTGTATTGAGATATAAGGGATTTTAGAAAATGCTATCAAACTTACATGTCACGCATGCATAACCTATATTTATGTATGTGTACAAATATTTCTTATTGTTATATATTGATTATTGAACGTAGTATGGTAATTGTTTGCTTTCATCATGGCAGATGAGCCAGAGTCTAAAACAGAGCACACCTGTCCGCTGTGCCTTGGCTGGTTCGACACTAAGACTGGCCTTTCCAATCATGTGCGGGGTCACCTGAAGCGGATAGGCAAGCCTATTTCGGGCTCTAGCAAGTCACCTCTCTGCATTCTGACAGAACTTCTTCAAGACGAGATGGAATACAAAAACATTTTAAAAGTTCTTGGTGCCAGACCACATTTCTCTAAACATTTTGTCTCTCAAAAGTTTGCCAGCAGCGATGGGCTGTTTCTTACATCCACTGGCATTCCTGTGAAGATCCAGCATGGCACCGGCACAGAAGGGCAATGGGCTCAGATCAGACCACCCCGGGACAACATGGAGAAAAATAGTGCTGATAAGATCCAGTCTAGCGCTTTTGAGGACCTGCTAGAAAACAGGAAACTGGAGCAGAAAATGAAAATTGTAGGTGACTTAAAGGAGGCCAGGGCTCCTTTGAGCATCTCCTACACTAGTGGCAGTACACCCGACACACCATATGTGAAGCTGGATCCTACCTGGAACCAAGGTCAGGAACTATACAGTCTCACCTTTTCATTTGTATATGGCAAAAATAATGTAATAATAATATTCACAGGAAAGAATATTTTTATTTTTCAGGCTCTGAAATTGACTAATGGTGTTCAAACCATTCTCAAATTACTTCAGGTTCACCATATAATTACACAGTACAGCCTACTTACACAGTATACACAGATACTGCAGCTGTGTCTGATCGAGCTATTTTCCTTCCCATTATAAGCATCAGTAAAGCGCCTTATTTCAAATTTACAGTAGACTCACTAAACCTCTTAAAGAAGAAATGCCTTTAATTTAAATGGTGTAACATTTCCTGCATAATTAATTACATCTCCCCAACAACTTCAGTGCTATATGTGCTCAGAAGTGTAGAGGTAATAGGTAATAATTAGACCCCAATTCGTCTCCTTTGTCTCATTCAAAAACTCATTCAAGTTGAACAAGACCAAGTTTATTGACAGGATTTTCTTTATTTAACACCTACCAGGGTTAACATGGTTGGATGAGAGGAGGTGATGAGTCTTCTCGTTATGCTACGAGATTCAAGTTTCAATTCAATTTAGGTTTATTTCTATAGCTCTTTTCAAAACAGTTGCAAAACAGTTTTAAAGACAATATATTTTTGCCACAAAGAATAAAAACATGCAAAAATAGAAAAAGACATTATAAAATGGAAAATATAGTATTAAGGAAAATAATTTATTTGATGACAAATCATCTTTATGGTATTGGGACGCTCCCTTCTAATGAACAGGTTAGTCATTTCTTTGAGCACAAAGCTTAATGCTACAGCACATAATGATATTCTAGAGAATTGTGTGCTTTTACTTTTATAGCAACAGTTTTGGCAGGCCCTTTTCTATATCAGCATGATATTGCCCCTGTGCACAGAGCAAGGTTAAAGTTAAAAAAATATATATTGATTCAGTCTAGTGTGGAAGAACTTGACTGGTCTGCATAAAGCTCAAACCTGAACACCTTTGGTATGACTTGCAGGGTTTGATCCAAACACTCATCCCCCAAACCTAATATAGCAATGCACTTTCTTTCTTCTTTTTAGAACTCTTAACATTATTAACATACAAAGGAGGATTCATCTGCACACACATCTGTTCTGAATCGGGCAAATTCTCTGTGAGACGTTTTCCTCTGCCAAAAGTATGCAGTCCACATAATTATTACACTCTAAAAAATCCTTGGTTATTTTTAACCAGTTTTTTTCTAAGCAATTGTGTTAAATTAACCCAGGAAGTGTTTATTTTGACCCAACAATGGGTTGAAACAACCCAACATTGGTTCATTTTAGGGGTGTCCCCGACTAAGAATTTATATAGTCGAATCAGAATGGTCACGTCTGGCCTATAGTCGACTGATAGTCGAATCAGACGTGTGCTTGTGTGTGCGCGCGCGCCCGTGCATGTGTGGACGACACCAGGTGGTTAAGGGTACAGCGCAACATTGATGCACGAAAAAACAATCAAACATTAATTTACAGAATTTGTTTAGAACAGAATATACCTTTAAAATAAATAAATGAAATAAGTCAGAACCAAGTCACAATGTGCAAATGTGTTTAGGCAAAATGTCTGAAAAGCAGGGGAACATAATTTTGAAAACACAAGCCACAAATACTAAAATAAATTTTCCTTAAACATCACGTAACAATGCTGTGCCATACAATACTAGAACAGATCTCGCCTCAAAACTAATTTTAAAACTACTCCATAATAATTAATTTTTTTTTTACAAACGGGAATACCAATGAACTACCAATAAAGTTACTTTATTGTAAAGGAGGAATGTAGTAAAGAATTCTTACCATTTTAAAAAGTCCCTTTCACCTTTTTCCTGCGCACTCTTTCTCCGTCCCTCTGACGCTTGCTTTCAGTTCCAAAAGTCTGCGCCGTGCTTGCTATATATGGTGATTTTGGTTATTTTACTTTATTGTTTATCATGCAGCGCAAAGTTCAGTCTAAGTAACGGACTACGTGCATTTAAAGAAAAGGTGTTAATTCATATTTAAATGCCCAAACATTCAGTAAGTGACAAATGTTTGGAAACGGTGTACACATTCATTTGCGAGTCATCTGCGGGTGCGTGCGGAACGTGCTGCTTCTCTATACCGGTCTCACAGCACAGAACACGCGGATAGACGCGATCCTGCGCTGGGTCATAGACGGACCTCGCGCTCATATGCGCCGGGGGTTTCAGTACCCAACCCTAAAAATGACCCATTTCTTTACATCATAAATAGCGCATTGCATGCTGCGCCACTGCCCATATAACCAAAATGACATGATCCCCATTGCATAACACCCCTGCGAAGATTCGACTGTGAGATTGGTAGTCGAATCAGGCTCCTCCGATCGAAGCATCGAATCGTCGACGATTCGGGCTCACCCCTAGTTCATTTACAGCCCAACAGTTGGGTTCGTCCCTTTTTGCCCCAGTGTTGGGCTGAAAATAACCCAGCATTTTTAGATTGTAGTCAATGAGATCCAATATCAAAAGATAGTGAGGTGGCAAGGGAGGTAAAATCCTTAAAAAATCCTTTTAATGCCATTAGTGTTCCCAACTTTATCTTCAAGATGTCTTTATTGTTTGAGATTCCTTAGCAGAAAGTTTTGTGGTTAATATTGGAAATAATTTTTAAACTGTATTCAGTCAACCATTTCTGTTGTCTCATTCAATCTCAGTTGGACACAACGTTCACAGTATACGTATTTACCTTGGAAAATCATCCTGATGTTGAGCAATTTTATTGAAAACACAACCTCTGCATGACAAGAGCCTTTTGCCTGTTCACTGTCAGCTGAGCGTGTGATCTGACTTGTTTCGAGTGATGTTGAATCAAAGATTTTGAGAGTGACAGACAGGTGAGGTTTCAGATATCTGGGTCACAAACCAGCACTGAACGTTCTTTATTCTCATAACATAGTGTTTTTATTGTTGTCAGTCTTTTATAATAGTTTTAGTTCTTTTAGGTGCAAATAATGAAGTAGTTTGTTAAGTGCCGTAGCATTGATTTGAGATATTTACAGTAAAAATGGGTAGAGATGATCAATACAGTGTTGAATGCCTGCACACCCTTGTTTCACAGCTGCTCTCATATGTTTTTCCACCTCTACCACCTTCATTATTTACAGTGCACGTTAAAACACTCAATTTGAGTCATACACTCTGTATTAAATATGTATGACAGACGCCTCATGCTTAAGACAAAGTTCTCTTCTAACCTTGAAGTTGCCAGTTGATGCCATTGAAAGGTAGAGGAAACACGATATTCAGAGAGTGCCAGGGAAAAGTTTGCTACTCATTGAAATATTGTAGCAGGTACAAAAAGAATGAATGTCATCAAAAGTGGCTTTGAAATTCAAATGTGAAAAGCAATAACGTTCTTTTATCTACCACTGGAAATACATCAGCTGCATTTGCACACTTTTGTTTCATGTCTACCCAAATAAAAACTTTCACTATTCCCATTTATTTCACAAAATGTCCGTTTTAATTACATGTACAATTAAGTTATATTTGATTTGAAATCCAGGTTCAGTCAGAATAATTTAATTAGGTCTGTTGTTTTATGTTCTGTTAAAACTCCAGGATTGGAGGTGGAGCATTGACAACTAGTAAGAAGTGCAATGCAGCCAGTTTGAAAAGAAAAGACATTTGTGCTTTTTAGAGTGGCTTTGAAGAGCACAACTGTAAAATGTGACTTCGCTTGCACTCATGTTGTTCCACACCCACATTTTCATTTTCAATACCTGACTTCATTTCATTTCCCAAAACACAAAAGGTGTTTTTTTTCCGTAAATTTGACAGACATAAAAAATAACTTGAAGTAGCTACTTTCACAAAATTATTAATTTTGAAATGAATTTTATTTAAGTTATTCCTTAAGTCGTTTTCCATTATGTTTTTTTGTTTGTTTGTTTTGTATTTATTGTATTTCATTAGTGTTTATTACTTAAAGCAAACTCTGATTCTTAAAGACAACTTAGATTATAAAATATACCATGTCTTATCATCTCCAGAGCATGCATTAGTCAAGATTCATGCACCAGCTGTAGATTAGCATTAATCGGACACATTGCCTCTGAATGTCGAGTGAGAGCAGATGAATACTTTCAAATATTGTCTCTTGAAAACAAACAAACAAACCAACAAACCTTGTGTCTGCAGACACTACATGAAAATGTCCTCAAAATCAGAGTGCACAAATTATCTTTATGATATGAGAACAGATGGCGTGGGAGGTGATGATACTCCGGGAATAACAGTTTTATTTTCTTCAAGCTGCTGTGTTTCATTTCTAAATCACACACAACAGTAATGATGCTGTTGCTATTCTTAGAGTGGTCATAAGTGGAAGGCAGTCCAAGAAAAATGCATGCTCTGAGTGAACAGAAGTCGCCTAGCTGTTATTTAAATATTTATTATCAGAACTTTTTATGTGTGTGTGATGCAGAGAAGTTTGCTGTAAATAAGAAGATTTGCATCCACTGCAATGCAACGTTCCACAGCGGCGTAAGCCTGTCCAATCACCTCCGAGCATATGCGAGACGGAAGAGGATTGCTTTATTAGAAGGAACAAGTAGGGATTAATACCTGCCCAGTCTTTCATTCTTATCATGTACCCATTCAGCTTTTCATTGATGATAATTACTTTGTTTGGTTACAGCATATGACTGTAAACAGAAGAGGCCTAGATCAAGGCCTGGGCCAAAAAGGAAGATGTTTTCATCTTCACACGCTGCCACTGAAGTGATCTACAGAATGACCTGCAGGTACTTTACATTACACCAGTACTTCATTACCACATTTACTCCTTCCACTGCTGAGCTTTCCGTCTTTCTTCTCTCTCCAGGTTCTGTGATCTGACCTTCCAGGGTCCTCAGTCAGTCCAGGAAGACTGGATCAAGCACTTACAAAGGCACCTTATGCACACGAGTATTCCCGGCATGGGTACAGGTATGGTGGAGGTATCAGCGATGTGTAAAGAACTGTGTTCCCCAACTCCCCCTGAACGCCTGCTCCTGGATACACACCCTCCTCTCAGTCTGACTGAGGGGGTCTCCTAAGCCACGTTTACACATCACCAGCTACTGTACACCTGTTCTGCACATGTTTATAAACAAATGCATATTTATATATCGCTGTATGCACATCTATATATGAATATAGAATAGAAGTATATATAAATAAAGGGGATATTGCATCTTATTAATTTTATCCTTATTTTCGTAAACAAGGTATTGTATCAATCTTCTGTTATCCATAACGGCATGCTATTTGCAGCATTTATGTAGAGGTTGCTTTATTTTGATGCTAGATTGGCGAATTAGGCAGTCTCTTGCTGTACTGCGTATACTGTATCAACTGCTGTGACTTGGAACTCTAAAATCCAGCACCTAGGTTTTTTGAAAAATCATAGTATGTTTATTTACACCGATAAAACCATATATTACCTATTTTTAAGAGAATCTATCAATATAATATACAGTATCTACTCGTATGCATTACATTGAAACTGACATATTGGGTATTGGTAATATTTACAATATTTTAATGCTATTAAAGAAATTTTTATGAATATTACTATTAATATTTTTCAGAACCTTCTAATTTGGTAATATCATGGGCAATACTGTCGTAATGCAATACTATTGTCATAAATTAGTTATTGAGTAGTATCTGTATAATGTCAAACAAGGTCAATGTTCTATATTGTTGTACATTTTTGAAACCTATGCTGTTTTTGCTTATGGGTAAAATGGCCTTTCTTCAGTTTAAAGGTGCTAAATTACACAAAGGTATAATAATTTATATCAAAACTAATTATCATGCTTTGCGGTAGGATATTTAAGGGAATCTTTACCAATCATTCCTTACAAGGTTTTTGTTTGTAGTGAAACATACAGATATATACCGTCTTTAAGATATGATTAGTATTTGATTATGAATAAGGCTACAGGTAAAGACCAAATGGAGCAATGGTCCTCCATGTCCTGGTCAGCTTATGAAATAGTTACCATGTAACTATAAAGCATTACTTGCTGATGATAATGTGCAAGCACATACCAATCAATTACCATGTACAATGTGTTAATGAGCAGAGTAAGCTTTAACATGTTGTATTTATGTCTCTGTTCAGTAACTCAATAGCCAATTAAAATGTTATTGTGATTTAATCCTTTGCATCTTTTACTGTTGTGATTTTTTTCTCGCATCGCCCCTTTGTCTCAGTGGTTCTGTTTATTGGATAAGTCCCAGTGTCATTATGTAAATATCAAGGATCTCCAAGATGTCAGATGTTTCTTTGTGCAGAGGAACTGCTCTGATAATATCATAGAAAGCGTCTTGACCGGGGTCTGTTTTAAGGTCCGTCAGTAAGTGCCTGCACAGGGGGGCAACCTCACAGTTTGTACCAGGCAGGGCTTAGATTGGCGTTCAAAGCTGTACAAACCAATTGTCATCACGTTCCTCCAGAGGGAATTTGGAGTACATTAATGCCCCTGCTTTGGGAAATAATTGTATCTCTGTGACTTCATTAGGCTCTCCTGGCCGAATCAAAAGACACTCCACCAAGGCTGGAAGCTGCATGGTGGGCAGACAGTATCCCAAAGGGCCGAATGAATAAAAAACGAGGGATTATAATGAGATTGAGCTAACCATGACCAGGATTGAGTTTTTCCATTATACCATTGGCAGCTTTATGAATGAGGTGAATAAGGGGGGAGGCAGGAACATAAAGAAATGTGTAAGATCCACACCAGCCATCTGCCACAGGGCTGTGCTGCTGACAGACCAGAGCATGCTTATCATTAGGCAGTGAATCAAAGAGGCCTGCTCTCAGGAGATTCCTCCTTTAAAGCAGTATACAAGTGTCATCTCTTCTGTGTGTGCAAGAGAGCACATTAAACCTGAATTGGGGTGAATAATCAGTTAGCTTTTGCAAACAAGAATGGGGCTTTTTATCAAGCACCATATTTTACTTGTAAAATTGAACATCTAGGATATATAAGGAAGAGAATGTTCAGTATGTTAACGACGTAACCCTAGGTGGTAATTAAAAATGCCCTCTGGCACATAAGCACATTCTTAATATTTCATTGCAGCAATTGTGTCAAAGGGGCTGAATGCAGGAAGGATGGGAAGGGTTCATCCTACATCACATTTAACTCCTGATCATAGTCTCAGGTGCACCTGACACAACCACCACGTGAACTGTTGATTGATGAGTTGATTGACAGAGGCCTTTTCCTTTCATTTTCTTCTCCAAAGACTGGCACTTGTCGACTTATTTCCTCCTCTGAAGTGGCAAGAGCGACCTAGAGATCACGACCAGTGACCAAGGCCTTGCTGTCAACTGTGCTCTTGCTTTTCATTTTGGTCATTCCTAAAGTATAAGACTCCACACTGCCTTTAAAAAGAACTGAAAAAAAGAATGAGGAAGAGAGGAAGTGTGAGAACAAAAAAATCAATAGGTTTCCATTATCTGGCTGGGCCGTGTCACTGGTCTGTCAATGATCCCGCTACAGTCCCAGCACAAGGGTGAGACAAGCCCCTAGTCAATCGCCATTGACAAGAGGAAAACATGCTGACAGCAACCAGGAACAAGTCAGAACACAGATTTGCACTTCAAGCGCTCGTCCGAGGGGGTGGTGTGAGGGGCCACCAAACGACGAGGGGTCAGGCTGGGCTGAGGGGGGCCATGGGAGAAGGGGCTCTGGCCGGGTTTTCACCCCCTTGTCTGAATGTCTCGTTCCCCCTCACTAACGCTTTTATCTTCACATCAATTATTTACCTCTGGATACACCAAAGGAAACCCAGGTGCACTGATTGTGGCAAGAGAAATTCATCCCCTTCGTAGTCACCACTAGCTCTAGTTCTGTTCTGTTACCTTACACTCTCCCCCCTTTGCTGTCCATCTCCATTGCACCCCCACCCCCAATAAAATAAAATAAACAAACAACAACAAAAGGATACTATGGAACATGTGTTTTGTTTAGGGTTATATATTTTGTGTATGTAATATAGTGTGTTTAAAAATGTAGGCAGTTTATTATTAACTGATCAAATCTTAAGTGCTTGGATGCCTAAAAAAGTGATTCCTTAACATTTCCTTCCTATTTTAGGGGCAAACTCCAAAACATTGAGAGATAGCCTAAATTCAATCCAGTTTTACAGACCCATTAGGGAGGTGTTCGTTGCAGGCCTCCATTGGAACGTGCTTGAACCAAACCTCTCCTGTTGACCGCGGAGTAAGAGAGACATCAACCACTCCACAAAAGCAGGGAAATCAATACGTTTTGACAAGGATGAAACCTGTTTGGGATGCGCCATTTTGGCGCTCCAAAAATATGCTTTAGCCCATGTCACATTTAATTAAATCTGTATGGCCTGTCTGGGGTTTACCACAAGCCTAAATGGACCGGGGAATCTGTTTCGGTTTTTCTTGTGCATCGAACTCAAACACCGTTTATTCTTATAACACGGAGGTGAAATTGCTACTATATCGTTCCCAATTATTTGAAAGTAGGTCTTATAACAAAGGTTAATGAGAAATTAGCTCGCTCATTCGCTCTAAATTATTTCTAATGGACGGTCTTTCCAAAGGCTTCAAGCTCTCGGGGCATCATCTGACATACGGCACAGAGCCTATTAATTAATACGCTTTCCCGCCAATTGTTTTTCAATTAGTCTGCCTTCCCTTTTTTCTTTTTCCTTGTCTGGTGCACTAATTCGGTATAGTGGATGACTGCAGGGAATTCAGGTTAATATGTTGACAAGCCCCGAACAATGGCGAGTCATGTCGTTGTGCACGCTCGGCTGATTCGGTTCAGTTCAGCTGACAGCAGGTTCTAATCATCAGCTGCCCTAAAGACAAGTCATTATACACAGTTATGACGACATAATTATGATCCAGTCTTTCAGAATACTTTTCATGGCTTTCCAGTGTATTTCGTAATGGAAACATGATTCAAAATTTGGCTTAAAAAATAATATCATTGTAAGGCCTATAGGCTACCTATTTTTATGTCATTTTTTAATTATGTCAGATGTTTTAAGTAGGCCTATGTTTTGTATGTCTCTACAATAAAAAATAATAGTAATAATAATAGCCTACACGCAGTATTATTAATTAATTGATCATTTTTTGTCTTTTTTTCGTATCTGTGTCTATGGAGTGATCTGCGGAGACTAGATCGAATCTTCTGCTATTTGGGTTCAATTTAAATCAGTGTGCTAAAGGCTAAATCATTATAACAAATAAATGATTATTATTATTATTGCTGGTGTTATTATTCGGTTGTTTAAAAGTGTTTTTTGGACGAAGACTGAATGAATAAATGGCTGCAGAAACAGCAGAGCTGTAGGTGTGACTGGTCACTGAGCAGCTGGCGCTTATCCCTCCAGGCTCACCATGACCTGCTTTTCTCACCACACTAAATTGAAGGCTTGACAAGCCACAAAATGAAAGAGATTTGAGTTTGAGTCGGGAAAAAATGCAGAATATGATCCAAAAGTGACGAGTCAGACGGACATCCCGGGCATGAGACATCACGCGTAAATCAGACTGTATTATCCCTGTGACTTGACTTTGCGTTTTTTTAGTGATGTAAAATAATCGTCGTCATATAAAGCATCATACAACATGCATGTATCATTGATATTATATTAATGAGTGTGTTGCATATTTTAGTATGCTACTGCAAACTAATTAAACGCTACCATACTGGTTAATTCCTACTGCTGCATATCATTAACGTTGATCTCGGTATGTAGCCTAAAGTTAAATCTCGGTATGTATTGGGTATAATGTCTTGGTTATGATATTAAAACATGTTATGCTTTTCTCACACATAAGGGGGAATAACAGCCGAATCCAAATGCAAAATTTCTCCCTTCTGTAATAAAATGCGGCGCCAATTTGATCTTCCCAGCTCCGTTTGGGAGTGTTAATTGATCGTTTCAAACCAATGAAAATGTAGGGGGAATTGGACCAATCAAATCAGATCGCGTGTGCTGTATTTGGCTCAAAGCCTCTGTTTGCTATGCTTTTTTCTTATCAAATGTACATAGGCTACTGTAACTGCGTTGGCCACGGAGTTCAGAAAATGACCACTAGGAGTCGCTGCACTGCAATTAAGTTGCACTCAGAGTACCTGGCTTTGTTTATAAACAAACGGTTTTGAGTCGGCCTAACTGCCTTTTAACCTGTCTAGCCTCTCACACATGAAGTTTACGCTATATACCTTCAACAGTTCACACTGTTCACTAAAACATGTTTTTCCAGATGACCTAAATAATACGATTCATAACATCTTAACTAAAGGCATTTATTTTTATTCGGTCAATCTATTATTAATTGAAATATATTTAATATGACTTATTCTACTTAGGTGTGACCTAAGGTAAGCCTTATATATAGGGTAAGTTTATGTAAAAATAGGCCTACATTAATATTACAATTGCACACTTTTATATCCAGTTGTAGGTAAATCTTATGCTTTTCTGAATGCATCCAAATGTTGACAAATTATAATTATAATCGGGTACCTTTTAGCTGGGCTATATTAACTGTTTAATCTCCGGCCGCTATTAGAACAAAGGCAATCGTTTTTGCTGATCGGTTCACATAGCTTCACAAAGGAACGCTTTGATTGTATGGCTTTGAAAAGTTTAGTATTCTAATATATAACAAACAGCCTAAATGTGAACTGTTTCTTTAGTTATTTAGCCCAGTAATTTGAAAGAATTTATCAAGGCATTTATCAATACTTTTTTGTTAGGAAAGTTTAGATCAGTCTTGAGGGGGGCTTACCGTCTCTCATTTATAACAATCAATAATTAACAATCAACAATCATTAATAACAATCAATAATTAGTATTATGGTGTGTCTTTAATTTAAAATCTTTTTAACATGTCACAATAAACATTTTGCATATTTAAATACCACCCTAGATAATATTTTGGCGGTGTGTATAAAAATATGAAAAAAGTATTCTAAATGTTTCGCATTCACGCCTGTATTTCAATGTTTAAAATTCCCCAAGCTTGGGGATAGTGTTGTCTAATTTTAGCAAGCCTCGCCTCAGACAGAAAACGAAATAATTTTGCATTTGCTGCACTGACATGTCTCTTGTTTCAATGCACAAACAGACAAACAAACAACACAAACTTGCTCGCGCGCATCATCCTGCTGTGTGTTTATTCCTTTACCGTTTAAACGTGGAATATCTTCACCGTAAGCAATGCTTTCTTTTGCTTTTTGCTTTGTTGTTTTTATATATATATAATTGCGACCCGACTGCATACCACTGTTGAGAAATGTGTCAGGCGACACGTGAATATATAGAGCAAATGACAGAAACATAGAGGGAATAAGTGACAGTAAAAAGACAAACGCAACAGTACAAAGGCGCACAGAGCTTTGAGAGCGCAGTTTGTTTTAGCGCACATCTCCCGGGCTGAAGAAAGAAACTAACACGCCCTGTTTAAGAAACAAACATGCAGATTAGATGGGGGTTTGACAGACACTCTTTACTTGCAGATTCCACGTCCCATCACACTTATAGGCTACCGACGCGAAAGCTGCTAGACAAAATGTATTATTGCCTTTATGCAATAAATGCACAAATACGTGGTTACACTTCACATAAGAAATGTTTGTGTAATGGCATAAATACTGCACTTACATAAATACCTACAACAGGTATGCAATTATTTTACTGAACGTATATTTTTTAATTAACACAAAAAACGGTCAAATTCGAAGGCTGTGCAAAAGGCAACTACGCGATTATTTTCTATTAATTAAATAATATGTATAACTATAATTGCAATTTATAATATATGTAAAGATGAGGTACTGACAGATGTCGTTGTCATTGCTTATTCATCTGAAAATATGACGGTGCGTATATGTGTGGACGCATGCATATGTGTGTTCGTAGAGGCTAATGTGCAGGTGATGGGCAATCACTGACAAACAAGTTAAACTACACTGAAATGCTCAAAGAGAGTTGACATTGTTGTGTTGAATAATTTGCTCTCTCTCCATGATCTTTCCGTGCCAAGAGGGTCATAGAGATGCCACTGCGTGTGTACATATCACAGCTCGTCCGGGGAGCTGTCACCTGTTATGTGTCTGTCACCTCAAGGCTCACTGCTTCTACAACCTAAACTGTGATCATTGCTCAGTCCTGCCAAAGATCAGCAAAAGTTCTGGGATTGAAAAACAATGTGATACCCATGCCAAACCATGTCAGCAGCTTAGGTCCTTAAGAAATTATGATAAATAAAGCCTAGTTTCAAAACACTTATTAATACAATAAAACACATGCTTGTGTGAGATGAGCATTTTAAACAATTTTATATTACAGTGAACACTGTAATTACATATGAAATTTCTTTACACTATTATAACCGTTATTATTTAAGTGTTACCAAAAAAATAATTTATAATCATACCAAAGCATTTTTCCTTCCTAAATGTAACTGCACATGAAAAGTGATTGTTGCAATGGAAAATACATATCCTTTTGTCTTGAACTTTGTCAGGGGGGTCAATGGACATAAAATCTGTTGTTTGTCACATTAATAATTGGTGTCGGTGAGGCTGAACAATGTAAAGATTTTAAATCAGACTCTGCTGTTATACTTGTGCATATGCCTTTTTGAATTGACTGTTAAATATTCTGTCCACTGCCAGACGCTTTCCAAGGTTGTTCTAACCACTGGATCAACAACTCAAATCTACGGGAGAACAAATAATGTAGATGAA